>NC_067398.1:553274159-553431659 GCF_016432865.1 Antechinus flavipes
CAAAACTGTATTCATCATCATTCCTTAAAAATTAAACTTTTGTTCATACTTCCTTAATACTAATAACACTATACTCCTAGATGACCATATCTGAAACCCTAATACTATTTAACTATTCTTTTTCCTTCACCACATCTATACATAATTATTTGTCAAGTCTTATTTATTTTACCTCCATGATATATCTCATATCCATTCCATAATTGAACAGTACCCCAGTTTACTGTTATAATAGCTTCATAATTTAATTAGATTTTTTTAGTTTCTTCCCTTTTCAATCCATCCTTCAAAGTCAAAGTCACAGGTCTGACTTTATCCTTCTCCTACTATAAACCTTCACTGATTCATTGTTTCCTCCAGAATAAAATATAAAATCCTAATTCTGACATTTTAGAACCTCCATGAAAATATCACAACCTACATTTCATTTTACTCTATTTCCCTTCATTCACTCTATAGGGCAGTCAAGGGCTAAGTATTCTTTAAACTAATCAGGCTGTTTTCTGCTTATCTACATATCCTTACAATCCATTCTCCATGCTTAGAATGCATACTTATAAAATTAGAACTGGAAGGTGCTATAAAGGTAATCTAATCCAATCTCCCTCATTTTATAGATGAGGAAACTCAGAAAGTCATGTAAGCAGTAATTGAAATGTCCCAGAACTCAAGCCCTGTGACTCTTCCATTATTTGCAATGCTCTTACTATCTCACGGGTTGACTTATTTTTCCCCACCTTTCAGAATCACCTTCCTTCCCATTTACCTTATGTAGCACATCTATGACATCTTCTCTGACTCCCACCCTTCTTCCTCCCAGATGAAAGTGCTCTTTTCTTCAAACTGGATTGTCAAAAGATATCTCGAATTCAATATGCTGCAAATGGGAGTCGTATTTCTTCCCAAACTCAGCCCCATATCTATGCTCTATTTCTGTCTAGGGTACCACCATTCCTCTATTCCTCCAGGTTCATATCTTGGATATTATCCTCAATTCCTCATTCTACTTCAGTGTACATTTCTACTAAGTTGCCAAAAGTTGTTTCTACTTTGACAACAACTAATACATGTGGCCCCTTCTGCCTACTTGTAATCACTATCTTGTTTGAGGTCTTCATTACCTCTTACCTAGACTACTGCAATAGCCTCCATCTTTTCTCTCTCCAATCTGTACTCTAACACAGATGTTATTTCCTTAGGATCCAATCTGATCATGTCATTCAATTGCTCAAGAAATGCCAATGCTTACTATTGCCTTTGAGATAAAACACATTTATCTGTTTGTTTGGCTTTGGCCCTCATTTAAAGCTTTAAATGTGCTCATCCCCCAACTTATCTTTCTCATCTCATTAGGCTTTACTCTCTTTCTTTCATTCCATGGGCCAGTTGAGTTGGACTTCTATTATTTTGCAGACCCATTACTCCATTTCTTATCTTCAGGCCTTTGCAGTATCCATTTTCCATGCTTGAAATTCAGATCCCTTCTGTCTGAAAAACCTCTGCATCATACATACAAATCAAACATCCTCTACAAGAATCCTTTCCTGATTGTCACAATTGCTAGTGACAATGTCCACCTTCCTAAGCAATCCTTTATTTTTTAATTAACCTATTATTATTTTGTATTTATTCTGTAAATATTTGTATATACAGAAAAATATAGAAATAGCTATATTTATATATACACATTGTTTCCTCTGATAAATTCTACAGTCCTTAGGAATAGAGATTGCACTTGTCTCCATGGTCTCTGGAAGTATGCCTGATATGTAGGAAGTACTTACTAAATGCTTATTCATTAATTGATTCTCTTTAGATTTTCCTAGAGACAGAACTCTTTTTTTTTTAATCTCTTTCACTTTCTACATGTGTATCTGTGCAAACATCACATCTGTATTAGTAGAATTTATGTTTTTGGAGATAGTATCCCTTTTTTATTTATACTTCCTTAGCAAATATCATAGCCCAGTTTATCTTATAGACCCATACTCTTTTTTTTTAATTTAATGACTTGCCCAAGATCATTATTATTCATCTTGTAGCCATCATCATCATCACCACCATCACCACCATCACCACCATCACCACCCCCACCATCATCATCATCATCATCAATAATGACAAGAATCATTTTTAAATGCATCCTAAATGTGGGGTACTGTGTTAGATTCTGAGGGCACATATATCTATAAGGTAAAAAAAAATAATGCTTACCACTGAGAGAAGGGTAAGGAGAAATGAAACAAGCATCTACTAAATGTCAAACATTGTGCTAAGCACTTTACAAATGTTGTATAATTTGATTCTCACAACAACCTGCTAGGTGGAAGCTACTATTATTCTTATTTCATAACTGAGGCAGATAGAGGTTAGTTTAAATTCAGGGGTCCTCAAACCACGGCCTGCGGGCCAGATGCAGCAGCTGAGGACGATTATCCCCCTCACCCAGGGCTATGAAGTTTCTTTATTTAAAGGCCCACAAAACAAAGTTTTTGTTTTTACTATAGTCTGGCCCTCCAACAGTCTGAGGGACAGTGAACTGGCCCCTTATTTAAAAAGTTTGAGGACCCCTGGGATCTGCCCAGGATCAAATATCTAAGGCTGGATTTGAATTTGAGTCTTCTTGATTCCAAACTCAGTTCTCTATCCATTTATCACCTTCTTGCTTGGGGCTTATAATCTATTTAGGCTAATGAGACAGATATATAAATGATAAATAATTCAAGGCAACATACTTTCTGTGCTTTGGGGTGCTCAAATTATTATTGAAAGGTTAATAATAGCTCTTATTTACATAGTACTTTAAAACCTATAAAGTTCTTCACAGTAACACTATAAGTTAGGTATTACAAGGTGAGTTCAAATTTTGACAATTATATAATTGTCCCTATTTTATGGATAAAGAAACTGAGATTTGAAAGGTCAATCCAGAGTCAGCTCCAAACTTGAATCCAAATCTTTGGATTTCATGGCCATCACTTATTTTACCTCACTATGCTGCACATAACCACACACATATACACATACATTTTATGAGTTATGTTTTTTTTACTTACACATTATAGCAATAATTGTTGAAAAATAGTTTTCATTTGTGACATCCATCACATAACTCTTTCAAAGGGCAGATTTCAAACAACATCTGAATGGTGTTAAAGGAAGTGATGGAATGGGAAAGACTTTGGCTTCAGGAAAAAAAAAAAAACTATTTAAATAGAGTTTAAAATAGTCAACTCAGGACTGAGTAAGATTGCCTTATGTCACTTGTTATTATAGTCACTTAAGAATGCCTAACCCAAATGCTACAGGATAGGTTAAATGCTCCAACATCTGTGCTTTCCATCAACACCTATCCTTTCCCCAATTCTAAGGCAAGATATAATAAAAGGGAGAAGGCCCTTTGCAGTGGCTAAGAGGATAGGATTTTGAGTTAGAAGCAGAAGTCTGCTGGTAAATGTATAAAAATGGTAAATGTATAAAAATGGTTCTTTTGGACCAGAAAAAGTCACAATATTTTTAAGTTTAATTGTATTACTAACATTTTCTCTGTCACTTTCTCTAGCCAATTAGTAAATAAATAAATCAAGCCCTGATATATAGCATTTGGCAATTTCTGTAGTGTAAATGCTAACACTGAAAATTCAAAATTTAACAAGTAATTCAAAACCATCAGGGGCTGTCTCCATTACATTACTGGAAGTGACCTAGGAATATCCTCCTTTTATAGTTTAGGAAATTGTCCAGATAGGGGGAGTGCAAATGAAGGTTCTGTTTTTCAAGGAGAATAAGTAGCTTGAAGATACATCACACTATATACTACTTGCCTATGAAATGAGCAGCTAAAACACACAAGTTTAATTTAGTGAAAAATTTTCAGGCCAGAATACTGGCCCGAACCACATCCAAGGTTCTTAGTCAATAACCAGGAGTATGGTGACCCACTTACTCCCAGTTCCCACCTGGCACAGAGTTGAGACAGGAGCACATTCACTGGCTCCTTTTGGCAGCCGTAGCACCCACTGGTTATTTTTTCCATTTTTTCATGCAACACCCCCTTTTTTATTATTGTTTGGATACTTTCACTGCCAGTTTTTCCCTACAATGATATCTAACTTCTGGTTCTCAGGCCACTTAGCTTGTGAAATTGAAAATGTCATGGGCAGGAACTTTTTTAACCAGGTGTCACTTTTTATGCCATGAGAAAGGGAAGCAGGCACTTTAAACCAAATTTCCCTTTTGAGCCCACCCTGAACAGGTGCTTGATCTGTTAAAAGGAGTATTTTCACAGGGGGTGATTTCATGCATATCTAAGGACAGATCTGGCCCACTGGCTCCCAGAGCTCCAAATGATTGGTTTAATCACAGATACAAATTGCTCAAGTGACACCTTTGTCATATCTACATATATGCACAGAGATGCATATGGACACAGATGCATCCTTTTGTTAATCTCTTCTGTATTCACAGCTGCTTCTCTGATTAGATAGCCAGCTCTTTTAATAGAGGATTTATTTCTTTTATAATTCCCAACAATGCCCAGAGAGAAGAAATACAAGAATTCATATTAATTGACTCATTTGGCAACACATGTAGAGAGAAGAACATTTGGTATCAGAACCAAGACACATAATCTGAAGACCTACGTTTGAATCTCAACTCCATTATTAAGTTCTATTGTGATCTTTGGCAAAACATTTCACCTGCTTCAGGCCTTAATTTGTTCCTCTGTAAAATAAGGAGATTGGCCTAGATGATCCCGTGGTCTGAAGACAAAGTGGACATTGTGGAGGGACAGTAGTTTTTGTTTTATATGACGTAACATTTGTCTCCTCTGAACTGCTTGCAAATGAGGGAGAGCTTCTTGAAAAATACTTTATCAGCATAGCCCAATTTCACTGAAAAGTACAGTTTGCAAAATACTATTGTTACTAGTTGAACCTGGAACATTTTTCATAACAGCCTAGGAAAAAACCAGAAGCAGATCTAGAGCAATGTTACAGTCATGGTGGAATTGAGGGCTATGAATGAGCATCGTCACAATCTCTATACTATGAGAGGTGAGCAGTAACCAGTGAGGATTATTCAGATAGGGAAGGGGTATATTATACCCAGCTCTATCCTCTCAGAGTTTAAGGAAGCCAGAGCCAGCCATCTTCTCATCCCCCAGAGCTACTACATCTTTGATATCCTGGGGTGCCCCTTACCCAGGTCTAGTCTATCTAAGAGGTAGGAACAGCAAATGACCCCCAATTTTTAACCACTACACTGGATATAGGAGAAGATGGAGATGTTGCCAACTTGGGTCTTAAGTTCTTTCTACTTTGCCCTTCCAGGCCTTATGCCCCCTCCAATTTTCCCTATGGATAGGAAAGGCATTTCTAATGGGAGGAATGGACATTCCTCATCCAGATTCTTTCTCCCTTGGAACTTCCCAAAAGGAAAGAACATTGGAGATAGAGCACTTAGAATTGACCAGAAACAGCCTTAAGACCAATTGAAAGAGCAATCAGTAGCTGCTATGGAATATCAGCAGGGATTAAAACCTAGCAGAGTATACCCTGGTAGAGACTATGTGTCCAGCACAGACTGCATGAGACTTGAAGGGAGCAAGCCTCGCAAGAACAAGACAATTGCATCTCCAGAAGATACTGGTGAACCTTTGCATTGGAGGCATGAGTAGTTTCCCTGTGTTGAACTTTTGCATATACCCTCCATATGTGTGTTCCCCTTGATAGTACAGGCTTTTGTAAAAGAATATGGTTGCTACCTTTCTTCTTAGGGTTCTTCATTAAACATCCTTGCTTGGAACTGATTTTGTCTTCTGGCAAAGGTAAATATGCTAGTGAGGGCTTCTGAGCTACCATGTTTCCCCGATAATAAGATCTATCCTGAAAATAAGCCCTCCCCTTACTGTGTAAAATTCCTCTAAAATAAGCCCTCCCCCGAAAATAAGCCCTATTGAGATTGCTGCTGTAGTGAAGGTGATCCCCTGCGTTACATTACGGTACCCTCTATATGCACCGTCCTCCCCCCTCCCTTCCCGAGTGAAACACATGCCACGCTCCGAGCTGCATCCAATCAGAGCTGCAGCAGTGAGTGCGTCATCCTGTTCTTCCCTAGTGATTTGCTTGCTGGCGCCATTGAGAGCAGTGCCGCGGAGGAGAGCTGAGGCAGGACAACATAAAAACCCAGTATGTAAGCGGGAGTGAGGGGGCATGATGGAGGATAAAAGAGGTATGATGGAGGACAAAAGAAGAACTCAGGAGGCATGATGGAGGATAAAAGAAGAACTCAGGGGGCATGATGGAGGATAAAAGGATAAAAGAAGAACTCGGCCAGCGCTCACCACGCTAAAGAAATGAAGAACTTCCTCGCAGAGAAAAGAATAGATCAAGTAATGATTCCTGCAGGAATGACTGCCTATTTCCACACCCTTGATATTGCAATAAACAAGCCATTCATGGACCATTTGCATGTGGAAGTCAATGACTACATTGAAAATAGAATGGAAAGAAATCAGCGTGGAAACTTTGTGAAGCCCTGTCTACAAGAAGTCGTGACTTGGGTGAAGAAGTCATGGGATAAAATGACTGACAGCTGTGTCGCCAAGGCACTACGAGCAGATTACCTGGACAAGACATGTTCATTTAAAGAGAGCTATATTGCTGGACATGACAGATTGGGGCCACTTCTTCTGAAGGAAATAGAGGCACAAGACATCCAGGACGGAATTCAGGGTATGGACACTTATGACGATGTTGTTGAAGAAGATGACATGATCATTACTGAATAAAGGTTCTTTTTTTGTTGTTCACATTTACCTGTTTATTACAATTGCTGTCAATGTTCATTAAAATAAGCCCTCCCCTGAAAATAAGCCCTCTGGTGTTTTTCTGTCCAAAAAAAATAAGAAGACAGTGTCTTATTATCGGGGAAACTCAGTATGTCTTGCAATAAACACAAATCCAAAAAGGAAATTGAACCTGGAATAACCTATTTGGGAGAAATACCATTAGGAAAGAGTGCTTTCAGGTACCATAGCTACATTCATGTAGGAATAATTTTTCCCATAAGGCTGAAACATTCTGGAAATCTATATCATACCTCATATTATGCACAGTTGTTTGCATGTTGAATGTTTGTATGCTATTCCATTAGATTGTGAACTTCTTAAAACAAGGGATGTATTCTTGACTCTTCTCTATATTCCCTATGCTCAGCCCAGCACTTTGTACATAGGAGAAGCTTAATAAAGATTTGCTGACTTGGCTTTTACAAATAGGTAAAGTAATACAGTGGAAAGTGAATTGTTTTAGGATTCCAGAGATTGGGATTATAGTCTTAGCTTGGCCATATTTCCTTTAATTTTCTGAGTTTCAGTTTCCTCAGTTATACCATATAACTTCTCAGGTTATTTCCATTGTTCATTTTCTAAGAGCCTATTATGATAGGAGAGCTATCTGTGCTCCTATTTATATACAGAAAACAAAAACTAGAAAAAATTTTCTTTGTTTTTCACTTAAAGTGGGTGCCAGGCTTAATTTCCAAGAACAATACTGTTTTATTTGCTCACTAAAGTGCTCTCAGTGTATGTAGGGGTGGAAATTCAGAAATAAAGAAATTACATTTCTTTTCCTAATACAGGTGAGTTGGCCAATCAATCAGGAAAATATATATGGGTCATCCAGCATAGGCACAATCCTAGGCCCTGTGGAGAAAGAACAAAGTGTAAGACATTGTCTCTGCCTAAAAGGAACTTATTGAGAAAAAAGAAAATTCATATTTATTGATTCAAATAATTCAAGGGAACTCATGGTTAAGACATTTGGCCCAGGGTCGAAGTACAGGAGAAGGGCACAATGGACAAGAGTAATTAGGGGAATAACACAGCAAGAAGTAGACCTGAATTGTATACCTTTAAAGATGGGTAGATGTCGAATTGATGAAGAGCAGGAGTAAAGGTATAATCAAAGGCCAAATGAATTGAATGAAGTCTCTTCAAGAGACAACAGCTGAACCAGTTTAGACCAATTAGATGTTGTTTTTGTTCATCCTTCATATTTGATGAGGACCAATTATATCTTGATGTTCCGGTCAAGCTACAGTGTGTGCAGCTGTGTCTGATCTGTCTGGTACAAGCTCAGAAGGCTCTATCATGGGTCAGACACAAATAGTCCATGCAAACATTTGGAAGGGAGATATTTCTAGATTTGTGCAGCTCCTGTTTCCTTTGTGCTACTGTGATTCTGCTTTGCTCATGGAGCAAAGTTCCTTCTTTGATGTGGGAATATTATACTGGATTGTCATGGGCAAATGTTTTCCATATATCCCAATTGCTCCCAAAGTTCTTCAGCAAGACCTTGAGACTGTCCTTGTATCACTTTTTTGGACCTCCATGTGACTGCTTGACTTATGTAAGTTCTTCTTAAAATATTTTTTAGGCAAATGTATGTTTGGCATCCAAACAATATGGGCAGCCCATTAGAATTACATTCTCTGAAGCAGAGTTTGAATGCTTGAGTTCAACTCAAGAGAAGACTTCAATGTCTGGTATCTTATCTTGTCGGGTAATCTTCAGGACTTTTCTAAGACAATTCAAATGGAAATGGCTCAATTTCCTGTCAAGGTGCTGGGAGACTGTCCAGGTTTCACAGGCCACAATAACGGAGTCAGGGCAATGACTTTGAGGACTTTTGGTGTGGTAGACAGCTACCTCTCCTCTCCCCCACTTTCCTTCAGAGCTTCCGCAGACACTGAGCTAGCTCTGGCAGTGTGTGTGTCCATTTCATCATCTACGTGGACATATCTGTAAAGTTTACTGACAAGGTAAGTGAACTTGTCCGCAGCACTGAAAATTCTACAGTTGCTGTAACCAGTGGTTCCATGCGTGGATGGTTTGGTGCTGGTTGGTGGAGAACCTGTTTTCTGGGTGTTGACTAGAGAGCCAAAATTAGCATAAGCAGCAGAGAATTGGTTCATACTTTCTTCAAGACCTGCATTGAATCAACAATCATAAATTACTCCCCTTTAAGCTGAACTCTCCACTCCCAAATAAGCATTCTCCTTAATCACATGCCTATGCTCTTACACCATTTTCTCTTTCATTTCCCTCCCCTTTTCCCCCGACTCAGGGAACAGGCAAAGCCGAGCATCTCTGCTAAGGGAACCAGGGGAACCCCCTCCCATAAGCCCCACCAGGACTTCAGCCCCAGGGAGGGCAAGAACAGAGAACCCTGGCTTCCTGAGAGCATATGCAGCACTGGATTGTTTGGGACCCTCTTCCTGCATACAGTCCAAGCTTAGGGACAGCCAGCGTAGTACCTCTCTTTACTTACTGATCCTTCTTATGTCTTTCATTTACGTTTCTGGTCTAGGACTTACTTGACTAAAATTTTCCAAACTGTTGCCTGCAGTATGAGTCTGTGCCATGGGAATGCCACGATATTCTAATCTAAAAGACTTGTGTAATCCGATCTTCTGGGTTTTGTGACTATGGAATATATTTAACCTCATTAAAAAGTTTATGTTTCAAAAAAGAAAATAATTATTCACCAATTCTCCCTCCAGCTTAGTCTTGGCTTGTAGATTTTTCAAGTTAAATGTATCTGTACAAAGAAGGGAACAGAGAAAGGTTATGTTTGGATGAAAGGCAGAGACAGAGAAAGGCAGCAAAGAATTCTTTTTCATACATATTTAATCAAAGTCAATTTTGAACATGGTTAGGCTTGAAACTTTAGAATTGCTTTAACTCTTATCCTTCACATTCAATAAGTCACTATGTCCAATGCGTTCTATCTTCACAATATCTCTTGCATCTATCCTCATTCCTTTTCTCTGTTCAATCAATTAGTGAGGTGGTCAATGAACAAATACTTACGTGCCTACTATGTGCCAGGTACTGTGCTAAACACTAAGGATGCAAAATCAAAAATGGAATTGTCCCTTCTGTTGAGCAGCTCTGTAATCGCAAGGCAAATGTTGCCATTAACATTCATATTTCCATCACAGGCTCCCTGGCCACATGTGTTCCCTCCCTCTCTCTGTGCCTTCATGTATGTTCTTGTGCTTTTCCTCATTCCTCATTTTCCTCATTGTGAGAACCTGAGGACATAATCTCCCTTAGCCTGCATGGAAAAGAGAGAGGCGTTTATCTCTTCTTGTCCATTTATTTGCTAGGAATTAAATGTCTTATTTTGTACATTTTCTCCCTAGCTAGTAAAAGGGAACAGGTCAGTGAGGGATCAGAACTATGACTTTGAATGGATACTGTCCCAGAAAACTTCAGAGTCAAATACATGAGATGCTCTTCTGTGAGAAAGTTAGCTCAGATACTACACTCATATCACTACACTCATGCTAATTTCTATCCCCTTATTGAGGCAGATTGAGGCTCACTGGAGGTTATTAATTCCAACTCCTACTTTTTAATTATCTGCTTACTCTGCACTAAAGACTATGATATTCCTTGGAGCAAAAGAAGTTGGAGTTGTCATCAATTTTCTCTGAGCTAGGAAATTTCCCATCATTATTCCAAAAAGGAGAACACTTAAGAACCAAATCACAGGAAATGAAGGGTTTTACTGAAAGAACTGTTAGCTATCCAGACTGTTGATAACTCATCATAAAGATTTCTCCTATTCAGCATTTCCCTTTCCTAAGGAAACTTTTATTCATCCTAGGGAAGAAGCACAATTATTGGGAATTTTAATACTCACATGGAAGAGAATATATTCTCTCCAAATCAGGAGAAAAAGGCATTAACAGTAATAAATTAATTTTTTGTGTGTGTCTTTGGGTCTCAGATCTACTAACATTTTTGGTAAATATCAGGAAAAACTGAGATGCATAAGTAAAATATTTTCTTGTTGTTTTTCCTAATAAAGAGTTATTGATGACAATAGAGAAAAGCATGAGCATGTAAATTAACTTTCAAATGAAAAGAGTTTAATCAGGTAAATAAAGCTCAAAGACTATTCCTCCAACACTTTTCAATTGTATTGAATTTAGGTTTGTTTCTTGGACCTCTCAGAGCCTCCTAAAATAGACTTACTACAGATGGAATGATAGTTAAGCAAATTAATGAATCAATTAATTAATTGATGAATGAATCCTTAAATACATAAATGAATAAATGGATGAATATATAAATTAATGAATTAATACATGTGCAAGTAAATAAATGGAACAAATATTAAATAAGGGAATGAATAGATTAAAAATGAATATTCCTTAACAATATTACTGTAAGATTTCTTACAAGTTTGTACTTGGGTTCTTTTTCTTACCTTCACTTCTTTTCTTTTCTTTTCTTTCTTTCTTTTTCTTTTTTTCTTTATTTTATTTTATTTTTTTGCTGAGGCAATTGGGGTTAAGTGACCTGCCCAAAGTCATACAGCTAGGAAGTATTAAGTGTTACCTTCACTTCTTAGAATTTTCAGCTTCCTTCAGATTCATTTCAGATTATATCCTAACGGCAAACCTTTCCTCAATCTCCCAGTTCTTAATCTTCTTTCTATTCTCAAATTGTTATAGTCATATGTGTAAATATTGTATCTTCCCAGTAGAATATAATCTCCTTGAGGGACAGAAACTTTCTATTTTTGACTTTATCTTTATATTATCAGCATTAGTATGTTCCTTTGGTACTCATACAATAGTGAGGGATTTTAGAAGTACTTTTCCAGAAGATTAGGTTGGTTCCTTGGGGAAAATTTATGAGTGGGCAAGAGAAGGAACTGCACAGGATGATCTACTCTGGATATGTCATGATTTGTATCTTTGGAGGATATGTCTATGGTGATAAGATCATATATCCACTGCAATAGCTACAAAGCCTAATATAACATCTGGCATTGAGGTAGTGCAGTAGGTAAAGAGCTATATCTAGAATCAAAAAGACCCAAGTTCAAATCCAATCTTAGATACTTGTTAACTCTATGACCCCAGGCAATTCGTTTCATCTCTGTCTACCTCAGTTTTCCTATCTGTAATATGGGGATAATAATTGTACCTACTTGTCAGGGTTGTTTTAGAGATCAAATAAGGCAATATTTGTAAAATACAAACTTTAAAGTGCTACATAAATGGCAGCTATAATTACTAGTAGTAAAGGTTTAATAATTTTTTTTTCAATTGAATTGATTTGAACTGAGCTAAAAATCTACTTCTTTACAATTTCTACCAACCATCTCTAGTTTTTTTTTTTTTTCCTTTAGGGACACATAAAACAAGTTCAATCCTTGTTCCCTTTCTTTCTGTGATTTCTATAGACTTTAACTTACATTTGCTTGAACTGGCAGTATATAGTTGCCATATCAATAAATGGTGACTGACTAATACATTTTATGTGATGCATACGTCTCACAATTGTACAGGATCCAGAGGGACAAAAAGTTAGCATACTTTTTTTCTAAAGTTACCATGGAATTTAAAATACAATTTAAGAGGAAAAAGAAAGCCTTGAACCTCTGCCATACAGCCACTACTTATATTGCCCTGACTCCGTTTTATTTGGCCAAAGAGATGTGGTATACCTCTAAGATTACAGCTCAGATAATGCCAAAGTCTCCACTGGTGACAGAAAAGAAGAAGGAGGGGTCCTGTTATGAGGAGGGAAAGAAAGAAAAGAATGATCTATAGGACAGGCTAAACCCTGTTTGAAAGATAAAGGGGGAAAAAAAAATCCAAAGAGCAGCATGGTTTACTATCCCCCATCTTCTAGTGGCTGATAGACTCCTGATAGTATTCACTTTGGTTCCAAGTGAATGACATCAAACACCCAAAGCAAAGAATGACTCATAACTTAGAAGAACAGTTGAATGAACTTACACAAATGAATCAGAGTTCTATCTTTAGTATTAGCAGAGCTGTTAACTTCTCTCCTGGGACTTGCTGGGTAGAAGCAACACTCGTTCTCTAGAGAATCAAAGAGATGTTTAAAATACAGCCAAGCCTAATCTGAAAGGATGCCCTCTTTCATCTCCTTTCGGTAACTGACAATCACAGGAGCTCTGAGAAAACACACACTACATATATTCTACCACATGTAGTAAAACTGTGTGGCTCAGCAAAAAGAAAATCAGACACGGTCGTGGGAGTGATCAGAAAAGCCAAAATAGTGATCAATGTACTAGCGGCGGCACCTGTCATCTCTCACCTTAGTGTCCAGTTTTTGTTCATTTCCAATACTTCAGAAAACTATTGTGGTCAAATTATGATAACTTTGACAGAGACCCCTTTATTTAAATCTACTAGTCTTGCCCCTTCCAAATTGACCCCTCTCCCTTTAACACTTATTCATTTTAACCACATAAAGATAGTAAACCAAATTTGATAATTGGATGAAAAATACAGAATAAGAACTATGTAATCTTCCACACTCTGCCAGTTCCATGTACACATATTACATATGATGGGAAACCTTAGTAACTGTCGATCTGGTTTAATTTTCAGCTGACTACAAGGAAAATCTGAGGTCAGGTTTTCTGTCCTCTATTATTATTATTACACATATCCATATTTGTCAGGAAACCACATAAATCCATCACTCCAATTTCAGTGTTTTTTGGAGGCCCTGATTTGGGAGAAGTTGGAAGATAACTTAGGTTAAAAAAATATGCAAGTCTAATTCTCCAAGTCTTTCTTCCATTCATTAGAAATAAACCTCAATATAATATGAATGTTATATAATATGAAATGAGAGTTCCTTTTAAATGGCAAGGTCACTTAATTTCAAGGGGAAGAAAGAGAACAGAAGACAAGGGCTGAGGACATGTTGTTCTATCATAGCCAGATCATCCTCATTACCAGATGGTTGTAATAGAAACGAAGAATTGTGTTTGTGGCTGAGCTCAGGGAAGCAAGAGATATGTTTGCAAGACCACTACTCCTGGGTAAAATAATGAAGTAGGAAAAATACATCTTTAGCCTTTCCAACCTTCCTATCCCTTATTTACTATGATCATTCCTTCCTACTCTCCTTTCAGATTCCCAAGATCTTCTGCTTTTCCTTGTCTTTTTTTTCTTCCTCTCTCTCATTCCTCCCTTACTTTGAACTCAATTTTTTCTCCTGAATCTAAGTGTAGTTACTTCTCTCCCAGAAGTAATTCTGCTTTCAACCTTACTTTTAATTGTGAAAAGAATGGTTTTAACCCCCAAGAAAGGAATATCAGACATGGGTTAGCAGATGGGGAATTTATGGGGAAAGAAGGAACATGTTTTCCTGAAGCAACTGCTGTATTACTAATTTTCTTTTCCATTTCTGCCTAGGTAAACCTTATATAGTTGTTTTTCTGCCAATCACAGACCTTAGAGAAGAACTGAGAGAAATGAATTTAGTAATTTAAAATGAAATTCCTCTATTGAGGAAAAATCAAGAACATATCAACTGTATGACTTTGATGTCCATGTTTTTAGAGTTGACTTTGCCTATCTAATAGCTATGAGAAGCATTGTACATGCAAATCTATTATGTATAAGTTGCTGTTTCTTTCAATTATATAACAAAATTATCAGGTAAATTTATTTTTCATTCCTTCCCTTAACACCTCCCCTCCCCACAAATCCAGAAATTCATTTGGAAAACAAAAAGTCAAGAATATCAAAGGAAATAATAAAGGGGGAGAGTATAAAGGAAGGAGGTTGAATAGTACCAGATTTTAATCAGTATTATAAGGCATAATTATCAAAACTATTTTGGTATAGCTAAGAAATAGAAAGGTAGAACATTGGAATAGAGTAGAAATATGATTTGCAGTAGCAAATTCAAATTAATTTCCTTCTATCCAATACCTTGGCTTAAGTTTGGTCTTGAATACATGCTTCCCAGTATCTGTGTTATTAACTGTTCAAGGTGCTATGTCTACTGTTCAGTATTGACCCATTATGAAAATGTCCCTTTTTAGAAGATCTTGGCTCTAGAGTTAGAAGGGGCTTTATAAATCATATAGTAGAATTCACTCATTTAATAAATGAGGCATTAAGCCTTGAGAACCATTACTCAAAATACAAGAAATTAGATGACTTGTCCAAAGTCATGGTCAATAAATGCCAGCAGCATAATCTAAACTCAAATTTCCATTCTGATTCTATTGCTCTTTCTATTGCCTCATGTTATACTGACCATCAAATTTTAGCTTCCATCACAAGAATGTCATCCTTTGGATTGGATCCAATTATGGAGAAGCAATATAGAACTACAGAAAGAGTCTTGACTCTTTGGAGTTAAAGAACCAGAATTTAAATCCTAGTTCTACTATCTCATATGTACATATATACATAAAAGTATGTATGTTCCTTCTAACCATAATTGTATAATTCCAACTATTTCACATTTTTTTTCTCTCTGAAGTCACTTATTAATTACCATTCTACTACAAATGTTTTACTATAGATGTTGACTTTTTTCAGTTTGTTGGTTTGTTTTACTGAACTATTTTTTTCCTTCCTAAAGACAGCTCACTGAGTAGGCAAGAGGAAAATAATATATTAGAAAAGGTAGGTAACACAAAAACAAAATATGTTAATAAAAATTTAAAAATCAATATGCGATCATTAACTATATAGTTCCTAGTTCAAATGCCAGGTTCACTTATTTATCTCATTTTCTATAACGGCCTTGTTTCGATACATCAAAGAATGACATTTATTTTTTAACCAGCTTAAGACTTCCACTAGAAATCCACTAGTCTACCACGTTCATTGTCATTGGAAACATGACTCATCTTTTCTCAAGCAATGGTTGTTACAGCCTAGATGAAGTTAGGTTTGAAAGCTGCTTATATTTTACCTTTGCTTCTATGTGACTCACAGGATGTGATTATTCTGTAGCTATGGTTAACTGATGTCATAACTACTCCAGTAGTCTATGATGTAATGCCAAACGTACGAACAGGAAATCTACCACATGTTTTTTGCTTCCCCCCACAGGAAAGCTATTCATTCTTCATGACTTTATGCTCTCCCATAGTATTCACACTATAGAAAATGGACTCCAGACTACATAGGGCACCATAAAATTTGGGGACTCTTACTGTATACTAAGAGAATTACAGATATGAATAACCAGTTTTCACAGAAGTTAAAAATCTGTTTTTCAAAACTAGGCCCAGTTTATGTGCCAAAATATAGTGTTCACAGTTTTAATTGAGTTTTAGTTAAAGTTTTAATTCTCTCCCAAAGAGAAATGGAAACTTGAACATTATGCCATAATGATGATCAGTGTAAACAGCTGAAAAAAGAAAATTGAGTAGTCCAAGAGGTAGGTTTTTTTTCATGTAAATAAGCTCTCCTTAATTGTGTTCCATGCAATGGGAATAGAATTTCTATGATAAAATTTTAATGTCAGAAAATATCATTTTCTCTAAAATATTAAATATGAAATTATATATGTATTTTTAATACTTATACATAATCATTTTTCATTATAAAAATAAGTTTAATTTTCTCTATTTTCCATCAAGATTTTTAGGATCCCTCTTATCTTAAAGATGTGTTCTACTCATAGGATCCCTCAGGCTATCATTTATTAACATTTTGAAAATGTTCTGAGACCATATTCATTTGGAAGATGCTCATCAGCCGGATATGGTGGGACACACCTGTAGTTCTTGCTAGAGGAAAGGTTAATTTGAGTTCAAGAGTTCCGAGCTCCAAGAGGGTAAAGCCAATCTGACATTTACAGTATGTCTAGCACCCCAAGATAAGTTCCTGGGAACAGGTGGCTACCAGCCTGCCTAAAAAGGAGTAAATCAATACAGATTAGAAACAGAGCAGGTCAGTCCTCCTGGACATTTCAGAAAGGAAGTCAGTCTATGAATAGTGATTGCCCTTACAATCCCATAGTCTAAGTGAGATAGGGAGATGTGGTCTTGAGAAGACACAAACATAGAAACAAAGAACCCTTAATGTAGATGATAATTTGTTGTTATTTTTATTACTCAAATTAAACTAGTTGCAATACTGTGTAATATAAACACAATCTCTCTCACTGTCAAGAAGGAGGAAGGTTGGGGAGTTTTTGGTTTTCTTTTAAAAACAGTTTCTTAACATTTTTGATGTTTTCCTTCTCATTCTGCCGAGACTATGAATTCTATGAAAATTATATTTTTAAAAATTTATAATTGAAGAAAATGCTAAATTTAAATGTGAAGTTTATGAAAAGAATATACATAACCATTCAGGTTCATGACCTCCTTGAAATCTGTCCACAAACCCCTTAAGGGTTCATGGACCCTAAATTAAGAACTCCCATTTTAAAATTTCAAGAGTCTTGAGATTTTCTTATGTTTCAATAAAAATATCAACATAGGTATCATCAATCATCTTCCTATTCTAAAATAGACAAGAATAGATTTTGGTGGGAAGGGGACTGGGAAGACCAATGAAAAATCAAATGTTAGAGACCAGGACTATGCAACTAGGGAAGATGTATCTAAGAACAGGGTTACAGCTACTGCATTGTTACTAATTTTAATTTGGTTTCCAGGTTCAAGATTCTAGATCATTTAGCAATCATGTCACTTTTCTTCTTTTTAAGTATAATTTCTCTTTCCTCCTATCCCTTTTTTGAAGACCTGTGTGCTATATAGCCTTCTGGACATTTCCTTTGCTTTTCACAATGGCTCCATTCTCAAGAAATAAATAATTACCAGGTTCAGCCTTATTTCCTCCTAGGGCAGAAGAGAGACTGGCATTTCCCAGGTCATGCTCTGGAATTTAGCAATATCTCCCAGCAAGAAGAAAAAGCTGTTTACAGCTGCTGTCTGTTTCTTTTTAGGTTTTCTCCTGAGATATTTTGGTAATTACAACAAATCCTCACTACTTCATCCATGACAAAAAAACAATCACCTGAAGAGTCAAAAAAAGAACTCATTGCATTTCCCTTCCATTTTCATCCATGCCTAGGTCTTTAATTGGGTTAATAGAATGTAAACTCCTTGAGAGCAGGGATTTTTAAATTTGTGTCAATATCCTCAACCATTTAGCCCATTGTCTGACAAATTGTAAGAATCTAATAAATGTTTATTGAATCAAATTGAGTTAGCCATTAATAACTTAAATGATGTGTATTATTATTGGGAAGAGGAAATTCATTCATTACTATTTATTGAACATAAAATTATTAGGCACTGTACTAAGCATTGGGTTTGGGAATTCAGGAGAACAAAGTCCCTACTCTTCATGATTTTATAATCTACTTGGAGAAATAATTTTTAAAAATAAATAATATCTTCATGATACAAGACCAACATAAAATAAATACCTTATGAAAGACAATTTCATTTGTTTTCACAAGTACTTATTAAATATCAAATATTTCATATTTATAATAATTCACATTTTATATGATTTTAAATATACATTGCTTTTTTGATTAAAAGTCTTGAGGTAAATAATGCAGTATCCTCATTTTTCAGATGAGTCAGCTGAGGTTCAGAGAGATTGTTTGATATGCCCAGAATCTCTGAATTAGAAAGTATCAGAATCAGTTCACTCTGGTTTGACTTTAGGAACTACTATATAAAACACTGGGCTAAGATATATAGGAAAAACGTGTTTTAGGCATTCAGAGGAATAAAACATTATTTGACACCAACGTGATCGAGAAAGCTTTAACAGACTTTGAGCTAGGCCTTAAAGGATAAAATAGAACTATTGCTAAACAAAGATAAGGGTAGGACATTTCAGGTAGGAGAAAATAAAAGAATAAATGAGGAGAAGCAGGAAAGAATCCATTGATCAAACCAGTAGGGCTGGAGAGGAAGATCCGTATAGAAATCACCTGCCCAGGTTAGAAAGGTAGTAGTCAATGAGTAAAGCAGCTAGGTAGCTCAGTAGATACGGTTCTAGGTCTGGAATTAAGATGTCTTGAATTTAAATCTGGCTTCAAACACTTACTAGATGATCCCTGGAGAGTTACTTAACTTCTGTTTGCCTCAGTTAATTCTTCATCTGTAAAATGGGAATAATATCACAACCTACCTCCCAGGGTGGTTGTGAGGATCACATGAAATGGTTTTGGAAAGCACTTGATATGGTGCCTGGCACATTGTAGGAATTTAATAAATGCTTATTCCCTTCTCTCCCCATTAAAATCAAAATTAAAAGCTTCTTATCTAACAGTAAATCAAGAGAGTATTAGTTCTTTAATTCATCTTTCACTCCATTACCCATATGAAATACTGATCTCATCACTTGAACATCAGGGAAAATGTGTAATTAATTTATGTACACACACACACACACACACACACACACACACACACTCAAGCACAGTGTCATGAACAGTGAAAGAGAGTTGGATTTTGAATGAGACAGCCTGGGTTTTGAATAAAAAATCTGAATCTCAGCTACTGTCTAGGTGAGATTTTAGGTTAATCCCCTGATTTCTCTACACTTCAGTTTCCTTCCAATAAGAAAAGGTTTGACCAGGTTATTGCTAAATTCCCTTTCAGTTCTACTTCTGTGCTCTGATAATCCCTGATGATTTATGCTTTGATATTAAATATTTGGAAGGTCTCTTTCCTGCCATGCCATATAGACACACTCACTTATTCATGACCTGATGATCTATCAAAGGTTATTACCTATATAGACAGAGGGTATACTGCTGGCAGGACTAATGGTAAAACATACAAGCAAAAACACTAAAAGTAAAAATGTTTATATTCTGTAAAATTAAGGGTAGAGGGCAAGATAGATATTAGGAAGATCAGTCAGAGAAGGGGTTTATGGACATATTGGTATGGGAGGGTTAAGGAGATTATGAACTCTTCCCTGATTAATTTGAAGTTTCTCCAAAGAAATTAGGATTTGGGAACCATTTAGAGCAGGACTTCTTAAACTTGTTCCACTCATAACTCCTTTTCACCCAAGAAGTTTACTGATAATACATCATAATTTCACTCACAATTTAAGAAGCTTTGATTTAAATGACTGTGGGAAAGCTTGGCAGTACTTCAACATCTTGAAGCAAATTCTTAGATAAAATGAAAATTCAAAACAATTTATTCAGTGGGCTTTTTAAAATCTGCACCGTGGAGCTCCTTATCTAATAGTAAATCAAGAAAGTGTGGAATATTAGTTCTTTAATTCATCTTTCACCCCACTACCCATATGAAATACTGATCTCATCCTAACACTCCTTCATGAAAAATACTTCAATTATTCTCCATTAAATAATAGTATTTTCATGTTGAAAGAATCCTTAGAGATCATGTATTCTAACTTAGACTTGATAAGGAATCCTCTTTACAACACTTAAAAAAGGAGTCAATAAGTATCCTTTTAAAACCTTCTAGGGTTAGAAAACTCACTCCTTATTGGGGTCATCTATTCCATTTTGAGACAACTCTAAATTCTTTTGTACAATTGCCTCTCCACAACCATAGCCCCTATTCCTAGTTTTGCTATCTGAAACTAAAGCCAATATATTTCTCTTTAACATGACAGACTGCACATGCTTAAAGACAACTGTCATATCTCCCTTGCCTACCAAATAATCAACTCCTTATCCTGACATTTACAGCACAGTATAATCAGACTCCAACCTAACATTTAATGTTATCTTATAATACTCCCTTTTATATATTAAACACTCCCTTTTAAATTAGATTGTTCACCCTCATCTTTCTCACTCTGCTCTCCCCTATCTTTTTTCCTTTGATCACATCAGCCTTATGGCCCAGAATGGACTCCCACATACTCTCCCCCCTCAACTCTGTCTGCTGAAATGCCTGGATGACTGAATTCAAGCATGAAATTTTCTCTGATCTCCCCTCCTACTTCCCACCATGAATTATGTCTTCCCCAAATATTGTGCTGTTTAAAAAGTTCAAGAGATATAATTTCTGGGTAATTAGCTATTTATTAATAATAATAAAATGTCAGTGACATTCTCAAATGACAAAGATAATCGTGGTAGAGGATTCACGGTCTATACACTCTTGGAGGAAGAGTGTTCCTGAGGTGGCAATCAACTCTGGTCAATAGTTAATGAGAGACTCAATATTACAATGAAGAGCTAGACCTATTCTAATGAATTTTATGACATTTTCTTCTAAGTTGCCAGATGTGAGCAATCTGTTCAAAGAATTTATTCTCACCCAAACCTGAGTAGGATATAGTGCTTTCACCCCATGGATGGGGTCTGAACAAGATAGTTAGGAAATTAATTCAATCTCCTTGTCAGTAATGTCCTTCAAGTACTAAACTTTGAAATGGGGCTATAGAAAAAGGGGGTATTATGGACCTCCCCAAATCATTGGTTATTAATAATCATTTTTTTCAATATCTCACAGTATTGTTAAAAAATCTTCCTATTTTCCCTATTGGATAATAAGCTTTTTGAAGGTAGAGAACATGTCTTATTTCATCTTTTCAACCCTAGTACCTCACTCAGTCCCCAGAACCTTAATTTGTTGAGTTGAAGATTGAAAAGACAAAATAGTTATAGTTTAATAAGAGTTCTGAATATCCTTCCAGTAGAAGGTTAGTTAAAGATCTATGAAAACTACTCTCACATATCAACCCACTATTCTTACTCACTTTTTAGTGGGGAACTGCCAATACAATTAGGCATTTTAGTGCATTGTCATGTTTAATATGGAAGCAAAGTTTCCATTTCACAAAGATACACCGATTCTTAGAGTGTGAAGAAAGTTAAAACGTCATTTAATGTGACCTGCATTTGAACAAGGATCTTCTCCTTGTTCCCATGTGGTCAAAGAATAACTTTAGCTTGAGGATCTCTAGTAATGAACAGCTCACAGTCTGCCAAAGTGGTCCATTCTACTTTGGAATTCCTATGTCTATTAGGATTTTCCACAGCTAACCTAAATTTGCTTTTCTGAAAATTCAACACATTGCTTCTAATTCTTCTCTCCAGGGCTAAGTAGAGAAAGATATTTAATCATTTAAAGTCCACTATCACATACTGCACCACCACTGATTTTTTCCTCAAGAAGTATCCATAGTTACAACACCCATACTGTTGTTTGTTCTTCTTTTCAATGAGGACTTATGACATCATGAAGTAATGTGTTGATTTGAGCATGAATTGGACTTAAGTGAGCCAGAATTGCACAAAGTTTACTCATTCCTGAAATTCTTAAACTAGAAGTATAACTTCAACCCTGCAGTCCTTTCCTTTGATTTTCTGGTTTTTCCTAGTATCTCCATTGTAAATTTATATATTTGTGGCAAATGATGGTCATATAAAATTGGGAGAGGGAAGAAAAGAAAAAAGAAATTTATACGATAATTTTGTTGTATATTAAAAAGGAATTGCAAGTTATATGTAATAGATTTGTAGTTTCATTTGCAATAATCTTTTTATAATGGAAATGATTGTTTTATTCCATAAATTATGAATAAAACTTTTTTTAAGTGATGGACTGGGGGTTTGACCAATGAGGGCTCAGTCCTTAGAGTCTGCATATTCAGCAAGCTTGTTTCTAAAAAGGATGAAGGATGACTGACTTCAGTGCTCTCCACTTCATTGCATGTGTTGATATTCTACAAGTATTTCTGGTAACTATGTGGGGATGAAATAATAGCCTTTTGATTGCTTGCTGAGATGAAACTGAACTTACTTACAAAAGGACTCAACAATTAGACCTTGTCTTGTCTTTCCTTATTGATTTCCTTGGAGGAAGAAGTTGGCAAGCACTGCCATAAGCCTCTATCTACAGCTAGAGAAAACCAGCATCAGTGGGCAACTCTCTTCACTGGGGTCAGAATGAAATTATAAACACTACATTTTGCCTCTGGTTCTGTCATTCTTTTGTGTGCTTTCTTCCCTCTTTTAGGAATATGCACATAAGATGATATGGGGGGTATATAGATCAGGCTATAACCTCATGAACTTCAAAAAGCTGGAAGATCAAGTCATCAAAAGTCTAATGACAGGGGTCCATGCCAGTGTTTGTGGGTAGCCAAGAAGTGAAGTCACAACTTGAACCAAAACAAGAGATTGGAAGTGAACTTTGAGAAAAGTCAATTGTAAAAAATTACCCATGCATATGTTCTGTCAATAAAAAGCTAATTAAAAAAAAAAAAAAAGAAAAAAGAAAAAGTCAAATGCTTTATAGCAATTGCTTTACTTTTGGGACCACTCTCCCAAGAGACCAAAGTGGTGGGGGAAGAGTGTATCTCCAGGTATTAAGTGGAAAGGCTATATCTTCTTAACAAATATAGCTTTGTGAAATTGTCATTTATATTAATTGGTTAAATGATTTATTGTTTGGTTGGTTCAGCTATATCTGACTTTTCATGACCACATTTGGGTCATTTTGGGCAAAGAGTGGTTTGCCATTTTCTTCTTTAGCTCATTTTACAGGTGAGGAAACTGAGGCAATCTTGGCTAAGTGATTTGCCCAGAGCCACACAGCACATAAGTGTCTGAGGTCAGATTTGAAATGACAAAGTTCAGTCTTCTGATTCCAACCCAGTGTACTATCTACTGCACCACTTAGCTGTCCTTGTTAAATGATACCGAGGTGCTGATTATTGGTATTTCACATTGAGGAACATTACCCAAATGGTACATTAATAGCATTAGAAAGACACCTGGAACTCCTCAGGGGAATCTTAGAACCATAATCTTGTTCTGGGAAACCAAGTCGACAGTGAGAATAGGAGTTTAAATAAAAAACTCCAAAGGTTACAAAGGCTACAGAAGAGATTTCACATACCAAAAGAGTAAAGTCATTGGTCATTAGCATCAGAAAATCCTTAGAGACCATTTAATGTGGTACTTTCTTATATATTGTAAAAATCCATGTCATATGGAAGTGTTTAAGCACAGATACCCTGAATGACATAGAACAAGTAAAATTTTGTTTATAGATTTTATTGATATCTTTTTTTGCTTTTACAATGCCTAGATCTTTCCCGTATGCTTTCCCTTTACTAGTCCCAGAGAGCCATTCTTTATAACAAAGAGATCTGGAGTGGTTTGGGGTCATATTTTTTTCAGATAAAAGAGGAGAAGGAAAAAAAAAATTGGCAACGCTTACTAGTGCGCACACACAAACACAAATCTGACTTTACATGCACTGTTCCTTATCTGTGAACTCCAAGCTCAGCAAAGGAGTTGGGAAAGATTTTATTCTCATATCTTTTGGGGGGAACCAATCTTCTTTATAACTTCATAACATTCAGGTCTTCCCCTCCAAAAAAAAATCAGTTTTTCTTATTTTTTTGTTATTCTTTCTATCTACTTTATTATAACCTTGTGCTGTTTTTGTATCAATTTATGTAATTTTTTTTTCTGTTTCTCTGCATTCATTATGCTTATTGTTTATTGCAACATAATAATATTCATCTGCAAAAATAAATAAATAAATAAATGAAATAATATTCATTTGCATTCATGTGACAGAATTTGTATAACCATCCCCCACTCAATTATTACTATCAATATTTTTGTGGATAGTGATCTATGGAGGCTTTCTTTTTGTCAATAACTTCCTTAGAAAGAGAAACTCAGGGCTTCTACTGTTAGACATATACTTTAGGTATATATGTCCTGAGTATCTCTCTCTCTTTCTCTGTCTCCTAACTTAATATTGTGCTTCCTCACAAGTAGGCTGTAGGCATTTATATAGTGCAATGGAAAGAACACTTGGCTTAGAATCTGGTAGATTCATCTTCATGAGCTAAAATCTGATCTCAGACATTTATTAGTTGTATGACTCAGGGCCAGTAATGTAACCCTGTTTGCCTCAGTTTCCTTATCTGTAAAATGAGCTGAAGAAGAAAATGATAAAGCACTCCAGTACTTATGCCAAAAAACAAAAACAAAAAACCCTAAAGGGAGTCACTAAGAGTTAGACATGAGTGGAATTGTGATAACAATAGAAGCACAATAAGAGAACTGTTCGGTTCTTTACACATATATTGTATCTAGGATATACTGTGACCTATTTAACAGGTATAGGGCTGCTTGCCATCTGGGGAAGGGGGTGGAGGAAGGGAGGGGAAAATCGGAACAGAAGTGAGTGCAAGGGATAATGCTGTAAAAAATTACCCTGGCATGGGTTCTGTCAATAAAAAGTTATTAAATTAAAAAAAAAAAACAATAGAAGCACAAATAAGTTACTGAAATCATCAGAATAGTGTTTAGAGTTCCTAAAAGAATTATACTAAGAGAATTATACTAAGTGTGTAACATTAGGAAATGGCCATATGAACTCATATGAACTGCCTAGCTTTTAAAGTCCCTTACAATATAGCTCAAGGCTATCTAAACAACCTAATTGTTCATTATTCATGCTCTCACACTCAAGAATCCACTTTAATTGTCCTCTTAGTTCCATACATATGGCAGTTAGTTCCATACAGATGGCAGTAAGGAATGGATCAAATGGAGGACTCAAGGTACTAATGTTTTAAATTTATTAAATGCTTTGTAATGAATTTTTAAATATCAACAAAATAATTGAATTTTTAGAATAACTATTTCCATTTGAATAAATGCATTTCAACACAAGAGCTCAGCTACCTCTTCAGAATTCCCTTCATTTTTATTTTAATTGTCCATTCAGTTCTCTACATTTCCCCTTTATAATAGTATAGCCCTGGTTAATATTTGTTTAGGTTTATATTTTGTTTTCTTGGTTCTATTTTGCTGCATATTATTTTATAAAAGTTATATTAAATTCATTATAACTTTCCTACTTATCAATCTTAATTGTATTATAATATTCCTTTATATTAATGTGCCATATTTCATTTGGCCATTTCTTGATTGTTGGATAATAATATTATTCCAGGATTTTTTTGCAATTACAAAAAACATTGCAAATATGGTTATCTGGGAGCTAAGATGACAGAGCAAGCATTAAATTGCTGTAACTCTCCCATATTTATATCCATTCAATAATAAAATAGCACCCCAAAACAAATTCTGGAACCAGAGAACCAGCAAAAAGATGATGTGAAATACTCCTTTAGTCCAAGAAACATGAATAGTCAACAAGAAAGGTCTATCTCACTTGAATAAAAGGGGAATGCAATCTGGGACAGGAAGCATCTCAGCAAGACAGCAGAAAGCCCTACCTCAGCGAACAATGGGAGATATTTACCCTCACTGCAGTGGAGCTGCAAACTCCAACACCAGGACCTCCCATGTGTCTCAGCCTAGCCAGGGGAATAGGCAGAATTCAACTCTGAGAACTTCCACATACTTCAGTATAGTCTTGGACAAAGAATAGTTCAATCCTAGAGATGCCTAAGTAAAAAAGCAGCAACTAGGATCAGTTCCCAATACACCTCAGTATAGCCCTGGCCAAATAGGCAGCCTTCAGCAGCTGAACAATAAGTTTCAGTGTAAGTCCAGGGAAATTCAGAAACACTCCCCAGGCCTTAGCACAAACCAGACACCAGCACTTGGATCCCCAGCTCAGCATCAGGTAAGCTGCCAGACCTTCTGCAGTCTCCAATAATTCCAGCCACTTTTGATGCCATACTCTCAGCACAACACCAGATACAAGGATCTATCATCGATCTCAAGGCTCCATCAGAGCAGCACCAGGGACCTATAGCCCGGCAACAGAAGCCTGAGGCAATGCCCCTTCTGTCCCAAGAAGAGATCTCAAATTTAAAAGAAAGTAAAAGAAAATTTTTTTAAAGTTCAACAAAAAACAACAACCCATGTAAAGTTATTATGGTGATAGGGAAGATCAAAACACAACCAAAAAACATCTATGGGCAAAACTCCAAGGAAAAATGCAAAGTGATCTCAAGCCCAGAAAGAACTCATGGAAAGTTCAAAAAGGAACCTAAAAATCATATAAGAGAAATAGAATAAAAATTGGGAAAAGAAATAAGTGATGCAAAATAATTATGAAAAAACAATCAGCTTGGAAAAGGAAAACAATTGCTTTAAAAAAAAGAATGGGCCAAACGGAAAAAAAATACACAGATCCACTGGAGAAAACAACTCCTTATAAGTACAATTGGCCAAATGGTAGTACACAAACTAACTGAGGAAAATAACTCCTCAAAAGTTAGAATTAGGTAAGTGGAAGTTAATGACTCCATGAGACATCAAGAACCAATCAAAAAAATTCCAAGGATGAAAAAATAGAAGAAAATGTAAAATAGTTCATTGAAAAATAACATTGCTTTACATTTCATTAAATGAATAAATCAACCAGACTTTATTAAGCTCATAACTATTAGACAATGGCTAGGAGCTGGGAAGATACAAATACAAAGAATGAAGAAAAGAGCTTACATTCTAATGAAGGAGACAACAAGTACATGAATGAAAATATGCAAAATAAATATTGAGGATAAAAAACAAAAAAAAAAAAGCACTAAGTATATTGAGAAAAATTGAGTAATTAAAAAGATAAGAAAAGACTTCATATAGAATCTGGCAGTTGAATTGTATACCAAAGGAAAAAAGGGATTTAATGAAGTAAAAGTAAAAAGGAAGGGTATTCCAGGTATGGGAAAACTCAGAGACTAGACATGTAGTGATTGGAG
Organism: Antechinus flavipes; assembly: GCF_016432865.1. Taxonomy (NCBI): domain Eukaryota; kingdom Metazoa; phylum Chordata; class Mammalia; order Dasyuromorphia; family Dasyuridae; genus Antechinus; species Antechinus flavipes. Next base: position 553,301,655 of record NC_067398.1, read on the forward strand.
GGTGAGGAGGGTGAATAGGGGAAAGCTCTTCCTAGAATCCTCCATTTAAGAAAAATGCCTATGACAGCCATCTCATCATTTTCCACCTGGCTAAACTCCATGGGACATTATCAAACCCTTGGCCTGGGGAAAAATCTCTTCCTCCTGCTTTGTACTTCCACTACTTTGTAGTGTTGCTGTTGTTTTTTATGTGTTATCTATTTCATTACATTGTGAGTTCTTGAGGGCAGGGAAAGTGCTTTTCCTTTCTTTGCATAGCCAACTTTTAGAATGAGGGGCTTAGTACATAATAGCTGCCAGTTTATTAAGTGACTAACTGCCTAATGTCAAGAACTAATTTACATTGATGAATGTGGGAGGGTAAGATAAGATAAGATCAGACTTTGAATCATGTTGTAAAGGGCTTTAAAAGCTAAATAGTTTGTATGAGTCTTTCCATGTCTGTTTGAAATCATCCCCTTTTTCACTTGTTATAGCATAATAGTGTTCCATTATATTCACATACCATAATTTATTTATCCATTCTCCAGTTATTAGACATCTTGTTAATTTCCAGTTGTTTTACTGTTTTTGTCACCCCCCTAAAAAAAAGTTGCTATAAATAATTTTGGACATAAAAGACCTTTTCCTCTTTGTTTGATCCTTTTATTTATGGGTCTAACAGTATTATAGCTAGATGAAAGAGTACACACTGTTTACTAACTTTTTTATATATGATTCAAAATGTTTTTGCTATAGTCACCACTGGTCTACTAAGTGACTGTATTAGGTATTCAGGGAGAACTAGCATCTTTGGTGTGAGGGTTTACCAAGCCTTTTTCAGGACTGCTCATCTACCTTTGGTGTCTACTTGCCCCCCAACTCTCAACTGTGGCTCCAAAGAAAATAATAATAGCATATATATATCAGCCACACCCTGCAAAAGCATCTTGGAAAATAGGCTAAATCAGGTTGAGGTTAGCTGACAGATTTCAAACCTGTAAGTGAATTAGAGGGATGTCTACCCCAAGCATGTGAAGACTTTCCCTGGTGGAATAGATAGGTGAGAACAATTTGTTCCAATGGCTATGAAGATGGCTGAAGCAGGTATTGTGGACCACTTAGAGCTTGGGCAAATATTGAAGACACCAAGGTCATCTATTGTATCCTGGACATCACTGGTCATCTTTGATTTTTATCTTGCCATTGAGTTTTGATGACTGGAAGAAAGAGCAAGGCGGATGACTATGTGCAACTCTGCCTCACTTAAATCCAATTCACTCGCAAGTGAAGATATCACCTATTATCCACTATTTTATACCAACTTCACAATGTCATTGACCCTCTTCAAAAATGAAAATGCCTCTTTTCCCATAGTTCCTCTAACACTTATCACATTCTTTATTTTGTCATCTCTTTTACTCTGAAAGCATTAGGTAGGCTTTAACTTGCATTTCTTTAATTTATAATCATTTGGTGCAATTTTTCCTATTGCTATAGAGACTTTCAGTTTCTTTCCTTGGGGATTGTATGTTCAAATATTTAATCAAAAAGTTAATTGGGGGATGCCTCTTTTTAAAAAATAAATTTGAATCAGTTTTTTATATATCTTGGAAATGAAACTATTCTCAGAGAAACTTGCTGCTAAGATTTCCCCTAATTCATTATTTCCCTTTAAATCTTTGATTTGTTTGCTTAAATACTTTTTAAGTTTTATTTAATCAAAATTATACATTTTACTTTCTGTGATTCTCTCTACTTCTTGTTTGGTCATGAACAACATGATGCAAATTTTGATTTTATTTTACTAAACCATCCCGCATTCAACAATCTAGGTTAGTTCTTCACGTTAGGTAGTTAGTTAGTCAGTTAATGAACTGACAATTACTTTGTGCTAAGCACCTAGTGCTAAATGTTGAAAGGCAAAGACCATGCCCTCAAAGAACTCACAATATAATGGAATAGACAACACATAAAAAACAAAACACTACAGAGTAGGAGGAAGAGTTTACCTAGTCCAGGGGTGTGATAAAGTCCCACAAAGTTTAACCAGGTGGAAAATGATGAAATGACTGTCATAGACATTCTCCCTAAATGGAGGATCTAGGAATTGCTTTTCCTGGTCCACCCTCCTCACTCTCCATGAACTATTATAATATGTAAATTTTTTTCTAAGTTTCTCTCTTGCTTATATATGATCTTTTATATTTAGGTCATCCACTTATCTGGAGCTTATCTTTGTATGAAGTGTGAGGGTATTATTCTAAATTTAATTTTTTTATGCTGCTATTCATTTTTTTCTGCAAGTTTTCATCAAATATTGAGTGAAGTAAACAGAACCAAAAGAACAATTTATACTGTAATATTGACATTATAAAAATGAACAATTCTGAGGACTTTGTAAACTGTTATAGAATGAAATGAGCAGAACAAGGAAAACAATTTACTCAACAATGACAACATGATAAGACAAGCAACTTTTGAATTTGTAAGAACCAGGATCAATACAATAACCATTCATTATTCCAGATGACACATGGTGAAACATATCTATGGCAAAAATATGACAGAATTAGAGTGGGAAATGAGTTACATTTACACACATGCATAAATATATAAAATATTATATACATATTAAATATGTATAAATACAAATTATATCATATATTTAAACACATGTTATATAATACATCAAAATATACATTACATAATATATTAAAATATAAAACATGCATATAGCTATGAGAAATTTTCCTTTGCTTGTCTATGAATATTTGTCACAAGAAATTTATTTTTCTTTCTTTTTTTCTTTGGAACAGGGGTGAGAAGGAAAGAAAATAGATTTCTCTTGTTAAAAAAAATAGAGGAATGGAACTGTTACAGAAATGAAATGATACATAGACTTTTAGACGAAGTCACTGTGTTAATTTAACTGTTTTGTTTTGTTAAAGAAATTTCTCACAAAATGGGAGGAATTTATAAATATAGTGTGATGTAAAACTGAAATATCAATGAAACTTTTTTTTAAAAGGGAAAAACAAATAAATAAAGGAGCTTATATTTGATCCTAGAGGCTATAAGAAGGCAGTGAAGTTATTAAGGAAGAAAGATAGGGAGAGGTGATAGTGCCAAACCTGCCTTTAAGGAAAATCACTTTGGCAGCTGTGTAGAGCATGAACTAGAGTGGGAAAAACTTGAAGCAGGCAGGCCAATTAGGAAACTATTTGCAATGATGTAGATGAGAGATAAGGGATCTGAGATACCGTCAGAGGTAAGAGACATCTTGGAAGAAAAAAATAACAAGATTTGGCAAATGATTAGATAAGTGGGACCAGAGACTGAGAAGTCAAGGGCAAAGGTTCAGAGATTATGGACCTAGGAAACTGAGTGATAGGACCTTTGACATAAATAAGGTATTTAAAAACCAATAGGCAATAAGTGCTATAAGATTAAAGTTCAGGGGAGAGATTAGGGCTGGTTATTGCTGATTTTTTGGGGGGGAAAACGGTGATCATTAAGACCATTAGAGTTAATGAAGTAAGAGATAGGGAAGGGAAGGAGGGGGGGAAAGAGAGACAGAGAGAGAAAAAAAAGAAGGAGGAGGAGGAGGAAGAGAAGGAGGAGGAGGAGCAGGAGGAGGAGGAGGAAGAGGAGGAGGAAGAAGAGGAAGAGGAGGAGGAGGAGGAGGAGGAAGAGAAAACAGGAAAAGAAGGAGAACACAAAAAAGAGGAATGAAGGAGGGTCCAGTTAGGCTACATGATTTGAATGGAAAGCCAGTAAAGAATGTGAAGAAGGAAAGGTCAGACAGGTAGGGGAAAAAACAAGGAGTGTCATGAAAAGACAGGAAGAATGGCAGCCCTGTTTGTAGTGGCTAGAAGCTGGAAAATGAAAGGATGTCCATCAATTGGAGAATGGTTGAGTAAATTGTGGTATATGAAGGTTATGGAATATTATTGTTCTGTAAGGAACGACCAGCAGGATGAATACAGAGAGGACTGGCGAGACTTACATGAACTGATGCTGAGTGAAATGAGCAGAACCAGGAGATCATTATATACCTCAACAATGATACTGTTTGAGGATGTATTCTGATGGAAGTGGACTTCTTTGATAAAGAGAGCCTTAATTGATCAAAGATGGACAGAAGCAGCTACACCCAGAGAAAGAACACTGGAAATGAATATAAACTACTTGCATTTATGTTTTTCCTCCCAGGTTATTTATACCTTCTGAATTCAATTCTCCCTATGCAACAAGAAAACTGTTCAGTTCTGCACACATATATTGTATCTAGGATATACTGTAATCCATTCAACATGTAAAGGACTCTTGCCATCTGGGGGAAGGGGTGGAGGGAGGGAGGGGAAAAATCGGAACAGAAATGAATGCAAGGGATAATGCTGTAAAAAATTACCCTGGCATGCGTTCTATCAATAAAAAATTATTAAAAAAAAACAAAAAGAAAAGACAGGAAGAAGAAAGTATCTAGAGGGAACAGTAATCAATAATGTTAGATGAAACAAACAGTCCAAGAAGGATGAGTACTACGAAAATACCATCTACCAATTATCATTTTTATTAAGAATATATGGGCGTATTAGTTAATTTAAAAGCAAAACTGAATTGAATTTTGTTACTCATAATTTTTTTTTGCAAAGTTTTTTAGTATGAACTGGTAAATTAAAGTTATTTTCAAAGGCATTTTTTTATTATTAGTAAAGTTTAGCATTTTTTCAAGTCATTACTTACTCATTGTGATTCCTCTTTCATAAGTCATTTGCTCTCATTCTTTGCTCATTTATCTCTTGAAGATTGGGAATTGTTCTTGAATATGTGGATCAGTCACATATACATTAGGTGTTAAATTTTCATCTCTTGCAATTGCTATAAATATTTCCCTATTCAGCTCTTTTTAAATCTGGTTTTATTGTTTTAGTTTTATTTTTAGTTAATTGAGTACATTTGACTTGTCCCAAATTATCTCTTTTATTTATCATATAGTTCTATTTTTTTTGTCCATGATCCTGCTAGAATTCATTGTGGTATAAGATATAAAATAAAAATCTTAGTTTATTTTCTCTCATATTTCTAAACAGTTTTCTAATTGTAAACACAATCCACTAATCTATCAAAAATTACTAAATATTTAATGTAAGCCAACACTGTGTCAAGTTCTAGGAATACATAAAAACATCTAAACATGATTTCTGCCCTTTATAAGCTTACAATTGAATGAATAATATAGCATGGAAATGATACATTTACTAAATATATACATCATAAATGGAAGGTAATCTCAGAAAGAATATGATACCAACAGTTATAAGGATGGAGATAAGTCTTGAGAAAGTGAGAAAAAGGAAAAAAAAAACTATGAAGGTGAGAAATAGTGGCCTATGCAAGGAACAGAAGTTTCCTCTTGTACCCAAATATCACTCATATTGACATATCCTCTACCCCCTTACTCTTTTTCTTGTTTTTGTTTTTATCATGAAAGTCTTGATTTGTCTTTTGGCTTAATTAAGTATTCGGAATTACTCATACCAGACCAAAAAGAACAAAAAGAATATCATCTGGTGTGATGGTACTGGTAACAAGTCATCAGTATTTTTAATGGACTGATAGATGACAATTTACCATACACACCTCAAAATATTCTGGGAATTAAAACAATAAACTATACAGACACCTGACTATATCACAGGCTGAACTATCGCCCACAATCTCCAGGATATATCAATCCATAGAAGACAAAAATAATATTTTCAGTAGATAATATTCTAGCAAATACTAATAATCTCCAAGCTACATGGAACAACAAAAACCAAAACAAACAAAAAACATTTAAAATACAGAAACCTAACAGAAGTATTCAAAGTACTATTGTCCCATCTGCTAGAATTCTACTAAGAATGTTTTTAGTGAACCTATAGAAAAAGAAGAAAAGGTAGAGGAGGAAGACGAGGAAGAAGAGGAAGAGGAGGAGGATCGGGAACATAAAGAGGAAGAGGAAGTAGAAGAAGAGGAAGAGGAGGAGAAGATCTAACATTTATATAGTATTTTACTATGTGCCAAGCACTGTGTTAAACACTTCACAAATATCATCTCATTTGCTTCCCATGAGAATCCCAGGAGATAAGTGTGATTTTAATCTCCATTTTACAAAGGAGGAAACTGAAGCAAACAGAAATTAAGTGGCTTACCTAATGTCACACAGGTAGCAAGTACCTGTGGACAGATTTGAATCTAGGCCTTCCTAAGTCCAAACTCAGCACTCAATTTACTATACCACCTAATTGCCTTACATCAGATTTCTTTTTTTAATGGAAAAAAATTATTATCCACTAAGTATTAAAAGAATAATAAAACAATAGAGACTAGCACAGGACTGTATGGTTGGAGGTAATATATACATCTGTAAGATCATAAATTCATTGGAATATTAATGTCTAGTTTTCTTTCAAATCAGATAGAAAAAGATACATTGGAAAAAATCATGTCTTTATCTTAACTGAATTCCATTGAAGACCTATTCTTATATATCATTGGGTTATGGTTGTGATCTTGATTTCTGGCTATGTCAGAGCCCAAACTCTAACTCATCTTACCAAGCTAGAAAAGATTTTAGTATAGACCAAGTGACAACTATACATATTCACCCTAGACCAGTGAACCATCACACAACTAAAGTCTAGGTAATGATTATTTCTATCTCAGTTATTCACAAAACTATTTTTTAAATGAGGAGACAATATGATCTGTGTCAGTGGAAGGAATACCAATACCAATGATATTGCAGATGTTAAGGAAATCTCAACTAAGTAAAGCTACCCTACTTCTCATCTCAAAATCTTGGCTTTTACCTATTCTATTTGACATTCACAATCATAATTACAAACACACACCCACATACACACACACACACACACACACACACACACTGCTTTAGAAGAAACAATGTGGTCCTTCCCTGAAAAGGGAGTTATCTGAAAGTGATTTGAAGTCAAGTCTCCTGATTTCATATATTTCCACTAGAAAAATGAATCATAACAAACCCATCATTACCACCCTCAAAGACTAGTGACAGTGGTGGCAACAGGATAAAAATTTTTTTTTCTCCTTTACCTACTAAACTCAAGATTTTGGAAAATAGCTTTCCCCTCCTTGGAAAAGAAGAAATTGTTAGGCAAGTGAAAACACTAAATATTTAATAAATGCTTATGTGTTGATTGACTAGAAATATAGAAAGGGAAATAAAAAAAAACAAAGAAATGACCACTGATCTCTTCAAGTTGGGGTTTCCTCTTATGGGGACACAGGAAGGAGGGGATGTGACTCTGTACACGTACACTCCAATAATGATTTAGATGAAAACAAAGATTGTAGCTTTCAAAAAAGAAAATATTTATTGAATGTCTACTATACACATGACACTCTGTTTTCCCCATTTATCACCTTGATAGATCTAGATCTTGACTTGCAATTTATTTCTTCAAAATATTTCTCTGACACATGAGATATTCAGCATAACTTTTTTTTTTAATATCCTGAGGCCTTTCAACAAATCTCTTCTTAGAATTAACATCTTTCCTAGAACACACAAAGCTTATTTTTTATAAAAGCTTGGCACTATGTCAGTCAAAAGCCTGACAAGTCAGAATTCTTTACTTGGAAAAGAGGATTCAAAGTCTTGCCTAGTTAAAAGGTAACTCCAGAGTTCTTGAATCATTCAGCAACAAGATTGCATTTGCATGGGAAAAAGGCAAGAGTGCTATGAAGAATATACTGTGAGTACTCACATTGAGAACCTCTTTACTTAAGCAGTTTCCTAGTTTGGGTATCCGAGGATAAGTTGATTCACACTCATATGAAGCTGGCTGGAAATACCCCAGAATCACTTCAAGAAGCAGCAATTAAAATTTTTTGAAACAGAATACTTGTGGTTTTGATTAGCTTGGGCAAAGATTCTGAGCTTTGAACTCCTCCTTCTTTAAACTGATTTAGAATCTTTCAGCTAGGTCTCCAAGAAACACACCCTCTAGTAAAAGCGTCACTGGAAGTGAAATGGTGGTGACAGGTATTTTTCTCTGAGAATCATATTGACTATTTCTATCCAGAGCCCTTTGAGAATAAACTGGTAAGGCAACTGATGACTCCTGCATCAGCAGGGAGACCCAAACTTAAAGTTATAAATGAATTTATGAAGCTACTTTAATCACTCCACCTGCAAATAGGTTGGTTACTTCAGGGTCTCCCAAAATTGTATCCAAAAATTGAGTTCAAAGAAAGAAGGAAGAAGAACAAGAACAAGAAGAAGAAAGAAGAAAGAAGGATGAAGAAGGAAGAAGAACAAGAACAATAACAAGAAGAACAAGAAGGAAGGAAGGAAGAACAATAAGGAAGAGAAGGAAAAAGAAAGAAGATTAAGAAGAATAGGAAAAAAGAAAAGAAAAGGAGGAAGAAAGAAGAAGAATGAAGAGGGGGAGGAGAAGGAAGATGAAGAAGAAGAAGAGAAGGGGGGGTATGGGAAGAAAAATGACAACCATTGTTCTCAAAGTTTATGACAAATCTTTATGCTGTGAAGTTTTATAAGCTTCTCCTTTTGTGAATTATTGCTATTTAGCACTATCCTATAGTTAATGTGTATTGCCATACTTTTCTTAATTTCCATCATCTAAAACTATCAACTGGGCAAACCTCTTCTATTTCTTCCTCCACTTCAAATTTCTCTCCAGCTCAGCTCTAGGTCCTCCCTTATATCTATTCAGTTTTTCACTCTTCTAGCCACTTTAATTGTGCCTGCTAGAGTTCATTCTATTATAAATTAATTTCTCCAAACTTTGATGTCATGTGAATACTAAGATCCCAGATATTAAGACTCAATGAAGACACTGGATTGTGAATCATGAAGATTTCATTTCAAATGCAGCCTTGGATACCTTCTTTGCATTGATAAGAGTTTTGAAGTTTTTCAAATCTGGTTTCCTTCACATTAATTTTTTGAAGAGTATTATACAGATTATTCTCTTGGTTCTGCTTATTTCACTCTACATTAATTCATAAAAATCTTTCAATGTTTCTATGAATCTTTCATATTTTTTCAAATTTCTTAGTGCAAAATAATATTTCATTGCATGAATATACCTTTATTTGTTCATCAATTCCCCATTTAATGGACATCTATTTTGCTTCCAATTACTTATTAAAACAAAAAGATTGCTCTATGGTATCAAGGTGCCACAGTCTAAATCAAACAAGATTATTCAGCAATTATATAGAGAAAAGATACACAAACACACATCTGTATGTGTGATTGCTTAAAAATTATCTTTTGGGATATAATATACCAACAAACATAATAAAGGGTCAACAACCATGAATAAAATTGTCTTTAAACATGGAATATAATTCTTCAAGGGGAAAATCAGTTTTAATAGAATAAGGATGTCACTTTCAAACATTCCTGCTAAGAAAACCAGAGCTGAGTAAAATCATAGAAATATAAACACAAGAGATGAGAAAAACCCTTATTAGCACTCTTGGCAAGGCTTCTTTTCTTTTCTTTTTTCCCTAGGACATTACTCCTTTTCTCTCTTACATCTTTAAAAAAATTAATCACCATGTTTTTTTTGATCAACAAACACTACAACAAATATCCTTTGTACCCACTGCCCACTCCAAATTCATTCCCAGAAAAGTCATATCAATTGTTAAAAGAAATAAGGTATAAGTCCTTTAATTCTGATAGCATTGTATTAATACTAGTATTTGGTCAGTTTATTACCTCCCTATTCACTTTTTTTTCTTTATAATATTGTCACTGTATACATTGTTCTTTTGGCTTTGCTTTATTTACTCTACAGTATGTCATAAAATTCTGCCCATGTTTCTATGAATTTTTCATATTTGTCTTTCTGAACTGAATAATTTCATAACATACTCATACCATAATTGTTCAGCCATTTCCCAATAGTTGGCTACATATTTTATTTCCAGCCGTTTGCTAACATAACTCATGCTGCTATGAATGTTTGGTGACATTTAGGTCTTTTCTTGCTATTACTTATTTCCCTGGGATATAGTCCCAGAAATGAAATCTCTGGATCAAAAAAAAAAAACTTTCCTTCATAATTCCAATTCCTTTCCAGAGTAATTGAATTGATTTGTAGTTTCACGAATAATTAATTAATGTGTATGTCTTCTTACAGCTCCTTTATTAACAAGTTTTCCCATCTTTGCTCACTTTGATAACTTAATGAGTGTTAGGTAGTATTTTAGGGTTATTTAAATTTGTATTTCCCTATAGGTAATTTTGAACATTTTTTCAGGTAGCTATTAACAGTTTGTATTTCATGTTTAACAACAGGTTGCTCATATTCTTTGACAGTGTACTCTTTGGGGATATCTGGCATCTTCAATCTCTCCCTCTACTGACCTCTTTCTTTCTGACTAGAAACATAATCAAGTCTCCCTTATACTTAAAAATCCATACTTGCTCTGTATCTTATTATTCTTTCATGCTACAAACCTATTTCTCTTTTTTCTTTATGATCACATTTCTAGAAGGAGTAATCTATTCTTTTGGTCTTTTTGCCTCCTTAAAATTTGTTCCTTAACTTTTTGTAAATTATCTTTTATTCCCACTACTGTACTGAAACTGTCCTAAAAAAGAGTCACCAATAACTTCTGACTGACAAATCAAATGATATTTTCTACTCCTTATTCTTATTGATCTGTGTGATGATATGATCCTTCCTGATTACTTGAGGGCTGGGAAAAAAAGTGAAAATATGTTAATATGGCTATATTCCCTTTCATTTTTGTTTGTAATCATTAACATCTGGGTCAAAGAATATGAACAGACAATTTTCAGATGAAGAAATTGAAACCATTTCTTGTCATATGAAAAGGTGCTCTAAATCACTATGGATCAGAGAAATGAAAATAAGACAATTCTGAGGTACTATACTACACACCTTTCAGAATGACTAAGATAACAGGAAAAGATAATGACGAATGTTGGAGGGAATGTCGGACAACTGGGACGCTAATACATTGTTGGTGGAATTGTGAATGAATCCGACCATTCTGGAGAGCAACTTGGAACTATGTTCCAAAAATTATCAAACTGGGCATATCCTTTGGCCCAGCAGTGTTTCTACTGAGCTTATATCCCAAAGAGGTCCTAAAGGAGGGGAAGGGACTCAATGTGCAAAAATATTTCTGGCAGCCCTTTTTGTAGTGGCAAGAAACTAAAAACTGAGTGGATGCCCATCAGTTGAGAATGGCTGTATAAGTTATGGTATATAAGTGTTATGGAATATTATTGTTCTGTAAGAAATGATCAGCAGGATGATTTTAAAGAGGCCTAGAGAGAGTTACATGAATTGATGCTAAGTGAAATGAGCAGAACCAGGATTTCATCACGAACGGCAGCAGCAAGATTATATGATGATCAGTTCTGATGGCCATAACTCTTCTCAACAATGAGATGATTCAAGCCAGTTCCAATGATCTTGTGTTTATCTACACCCAGATAGAGGACTGTGGGAACTGAGTGTGGATCACAACATAGAATTTTCACTTCTTTTATTGTTGTTTGCTTGAATTTTATTTTCTTTCTCATTTTTTTCCTTTTTGATCTGATTCTTCTTGTGCAGCAAGATAATTGTATAAATACATATGCTTATATTGGATTTACAAATATTTTTACCATGTTTAACATATATTGGATTACTTGTCATTTAGAAGAGACAGTGGAGGGAAATTGGAACACAAAGTTTCGCAAGGGTCAATGGTGAAAAATTATCCTTGCATGTTTTGAAAATAAAAAGCTTCAATAAAAAATTATTAACATCTATACTGTGAGATCTAACCAAACATGGATCTTGACTCATCATCCTAAGATAGGGAAGGAACTAGAGCCAGTAGTCAAGAAAAAGGAAATATTTCCAGAATCCATGGACTCAATGCTTCAATTCTGTCTAAGAGTGGATAACTCATGATGGAACCACCAGGAGACACAAGTTCAAAACAAAAAGAAAGATTAGTTTAGGAGAAGAAGCTATTCTAGGAGCAGCCTAGCAACTCTAAGTTGTTAAGAAGGTGTCATGGGCTAGACCACAAATCTCCAGCCAGAATAGGGCATACATGGCAAAGGCAATTTTACCAAGAATAAAACAGAATAGAATTTTGAGTCAGAGAAGACTTTAGAAAGCACCTAGTTTATTGGAAGTAACTAGTTAGGAATATATCAGGTTAGAAGTAGTACTAGGCAAAATATAGAGTATAAGTTGAGGTAAGATGGAAAATGAGGAGGGCAAAATCTTGAAGATCTTGAGGAATTGGATAAGAAGCACCAAAATGAAAACAAAAAGGAAAAATTAAGAAGAACAGTTCAAATCTATTCAATTCAACTAAATTTTATTAACTGCCTACCATGCATAAAAGTCTATCTTAATTGGGAGTCAGAGAGACAGGAAGGAGCCCTTCCAGATCCATAGATAGCAATCTGTAGTGAGGCATCCTGTAAAATAACTACATCAGTTGCAAAGGTAACTGCTCCAGACCTTAAGTCTCTCTCACCCATAAGTGAGGGCTGGTAAAATAGATTTTTGTGAACTAAGACATAATATAGATTTGCTTGCCAAAACCACAGGAGAAGAATTATAACTAAATTAACATCAAGAACAAGACCTGACAGAAGGGAGGTGAGGCATGAGGGAAGAGGAAGTAAAGAAGAGGTTACTTCCTTATAGTGAGTATAAAGGACTAAGAATAATGAATGAGAACATTTACAATTTATGTTTGTTTTTTTGATCTGTCATTAAAACTTAACTCCTTTTGTGTTTTCCTTTTAGGAAATTTTGATAAATCTCCTTTTAAAATACTGAGAAGTTACTATAGTGTTTTCAGGGAACAAAGAAAATGAGCAAATAAGACACACTTTCCATTTTTCTCTAAGCAGTTCATTCAGTGAAACTCAACAACAAAAAAAATTTTAAGCATCTACTACATGTAATCCTAGGTTTGGGTCCAAAAAAACTTGGTGAATTAAGTGTAACAAGAAAATAAAGAGGTGACACTGCATTGCTTCCCATGATAGATTGCTGAGATGCAACAACAACAACAAAAAGATGCTGAGATGAAAAAAACAAACAAACCAAGATCTGCTTATTCTAATTTTGGCCTAATGCAGGTCTTCCATCAGCCAGCACCATACCAACCACATGTGGAACCATCAGTTATAGTAAATGGTAAAGTTTTGAATGCTATGAGTAAGTTCTCTTACGTTGGCAGTATATTTTCCAGGGATGTCCACATTGATAATGAAATTGATACATGCATTACAGACCTATCTTAGTATTTGAGAGGCTCCAAAAGAAAGTGTGGGAGAGAAAAGGTATTAGACTGACTACCAAACAGAAGATCTAGAGAGCTGTTTTGCTGACTTGATTGTTGTATGTCTGTCAAACTTGGACAGCATACCAATGCTGTAACAGGAAACTGAATTATTTCTATTTGAATTGCCTCAGAAAGATTCAGAAAATCACCTGGAGGGATAAAATACCAGCCACTGAGGTCCTTTCTCAAACTAAAGTGTCAAACTCTCCAATTCTATTGTAGAGAGCACAACTCTGTTGGGCTGACCGTATTATTCAAATGCCAAATGTGTGCTGCCAAAAAAATATATATTTTATGGAAAACTTACACAAGGCAAGTGCGCACAAGATGTCAGAAAGAGTGATACAAGGACACTCTTAAAGTTTCTCTTAAGAATTTTAGAATCGATTGTATGACATGGAAGACACTGATACAGGATCACTCAGCATGATATACCCTCATCAGAGAAGATTTGAGAAAATAGAATTGAAGTAGCTCAGAAAAAACATGAGATGCTCAAAGTTAGAGAAGCTTCCCCACAGGTACATATGAACTATTTGTGTTCGACCTTGGCAGAGAATTCTGAGCTTGTATCAGTCTGATCAGCCATAGGCAGACACACTGTAACTTGACTCCAACTTAGTGATGTCATTTTAGTCCTTTTTGAGAACTAAGGACAACAGACAACTAAACAACTGATACACAAAGGGAAGTTATACTGCTAATCAGGGGAGCTGAGAAGGTGACAATGTTTCCCCTTTCTCCTAGCCCAGACTTGTGGTATCCCACACTCTCTGAACCACATGACACTGTTATGTACTTCTTACTTGTTAATTTCTGCAAGACACTTGACAAAAGTCTTTCAAAATGTTATTCTAGAGAATATTATGGCGTTTGTAAACTGGGCAGTAGAATTAGTTAAGAACAAGTTGTAAGATCAAACACAAAATGTGGTGAAAGTCTTTAATGAAGTAATTTCTTTCCTTGTTATAATTCCATTCAACATTTTTTGATTTGAAGAACAAGTATTATTAGGAAAACTGGAAAGCACAAAGAAATTAAGATTTGCCTAAGACTAGCATTTTTTACTGCATCTACAATGTTTGCAATAGATACATGATCTAAATATTAGAGATCATTCCATAAAATTTAGAAAGGAAGCAAATTTTATACTTTTTTTGGATATGGATAGAAAGAGAATTCTTAACTAAAGAGCAGAGACAAATGCACAAAAGATAAAATAAGTAATTTTGATTGAATAAAATTGAGAAGCTTGAAAATAACATGTTTAAACAATATCAAACTGGAGAGAGAAAATTTTGGAAATCAAAATCTTGCAAATATGAATGCTAACAATTTTCTTGACATGTACCTGGGGAAAAATAAAATACTATTTTTTAAAAAAATTAATGCATCTAGATTTAGAAATGAAGCAATCAACTAGGGGGAATTTTTTGTATCAAATATCTCTCATAAGAGTTTGCTAACATGAATAAAATAAAACAAAAAATTTTACATGGTAGACAGATAGATAAACAGACAATAGATAAGGAGTAAATAACTATGGAAAAAAATCTTACAATGATTATAAATAATTAACAGCTGTATGTAAGAATGCTACAAATCACTCATAAATAGAAATAATCCATCAATCAATAAACATGCATCAAGTGCATATTATATACCAAGCACTATGCTTACCTCTGGAGATATAAAAAGAGACAAAAGACAGTCCCTTGCCCTAGGAGCTTTTAATATAGTAGGGGAAACAACATGAAAACAAATATTTACAGGGCAAACTATATACAAGATAAATAGGAAATAATTATGAGAGAAACCAGCACTAAACTTAAGAGAGAATGGGATGGGATTTTAGTTAGGATTTATAGGAAGCCAGGTAAGTCAAAAGTCAAAGCAGTAGAGTGGGAGCATTAGGCATGAAAGACAGCAAAAGAGCATACCCAGAGTTAAAAGGAGTATTTTGTTCATAGAACATTCAGGAGGCCAATGTCACTGGATTGAAGAAAATATGATAGTAAGTAAGATGTAAAAAGATTAGAAAGTTAGGAGAAGTTGGTTTATAAAGGGCTTTGAATACCAGACAGAGCATTTTGTATTTTCTCCGAAGGGATTAGAGAGTCACTTGTGTTTATTGAAAGTGACACAGTCAGACCTGTCCTTTAGGAAAACTATTAGGAGCAATGGATGAAAGTTTCAGAGACATATTTTGGCTTGATAGAAGGAAACACATCACAAAGAATTTTTCCTTCCCCAAAGTGGGAAGGACCACCATGGAATATAGTAGATTTTCCTTCATAAGAAGTCTCCAAGAAAACCCTGGATTGACCATTTGTTAGAAATATGTCAAGAGAACTCTTGTTCAGGTACAAATGACAAACAGTTCAGAGTTTCTGTGATTCCATTATCCTGAGAAGAAGTGAGAAGGAGAGGGAAAAAAAAGAACAGAAGGAAAAAGAAGGAGGAGTGGGGATGAAGAGATTTAAGAAGAAAAAAAGAAGGAAGGAAGGGATAGAGGGAAAAATAGTAAAAGGGCAAAGACTATGCTATTCCCTATGTTTTTGTTGTCATTTCAATCATATCTAACTCCTTATGACCCTATTTTTGGCATTGTTTTTAGCAAAGATGTTACAGTGGTTTCCTTCCATTTCCTTCTCCAGCTCATTTTACAGATGAAGAACTGAGGCAGAGCTAAGGGACTTGCCCAGGGTCACAAAACTAATATCTAAGATTGGTTTTAAACTCACAAATATGTCCTAACCCCTATATATCTTATCTTTTTAATTTTTTAAGGGAAAATTCACTTCTAAAACCCCACACATTGACAGAGCTAGAAATCTATGTTTTCCATTTTTAATGATATAAAATTGGAAGTATTACACTCCCATTGATGACAGAATTTTAACTTCTGTAGGAGTAGTTTAAAGTCCCTTGATAATCTAGAGAATGTTTCTAGTGGCCAATAAAGTTACTTGCAATAAAAAAGAGTTAGCACTTTAATCACTGAAGAATTTGTGTACTAGACCTTAAAAAAACCTCCTTCCTCTTTGGCTCCAAGATTAAGAACATCCAGAAGACAAGTATTGTATTTGCTCCAGACCCATGTAAAACCTAATTCCTACCAGCATTATCTGAACTTAGTCCATTTCAAGACCAACTAGGTTTTTTCCATTCATGGACAGATATTTATCATGGACAGGGAGCTTGACAAACCCTTCCTTGACTGTCTTTTTGGCAGTTTTGAGCTTACTATTCAGGAAATGCTCTATGGGATGCTAGGATTCAAAAATTTCACAGTAAAAATGGCAAGTGTTTTTAATGTCATGAAAGTATAATATTATAGGTGTGGGATTCAAATGGCGAACTGGAGAATGATAAGATATTGAGAGAACCAAAGGAATGGGGAATGATGTATGAGCTGGTTCCAGTGACCATAAACAAATTCCACAAATCGGGTAAATGGCATAGGAAAACAATCATGTAGTTGAAAGCAAGGGAAAAAAAAAAAAAACATTGGCAGGGGAATGCTTCCAAGAAAATGGCACTGAGAGACTGTGCACTTTATTTTATTATGCAATAAAAAGGGAAAATGGTGATAGTTTCTTAGGATTAGGCCAAAGGAGTTAATGGTATGCATTATGAACTCATTCAGAGACATACCAACATATTTGAGAGAGGAATTACCTAAAAATAACTTCATCCATCAATTCTGAGGAAGAGTTTTTATCTTTTTGCCAAGAATTCAATTGATATGGATTGTAGCTTCTTGAACGCAGTGTTATATGGCTATAATTTATCTCTTTTTTGAACTTTTCTATGAGGCAAGTTAATGATGAGGAATGTGGGTACTGGAATTCCCCTCTCCTTCTTCCTTTTATGTTTACCCTCTTTTCTTCTATTTCATTCCTTCCCCTTTCTCTAATATCCTCTCCTCTTTTCCTCCTTCTCTCTTCCTTTCACCTCATCCTTTTTTTCAAGTGCCACCTTCTGTAGGAGGTATTGCCTTCACCTCTTTATCTTCAGCTATTCTATAGCAATCTTGTATATACCTTTTCATGTACATGCTGATTACCTCTATTAGAATGTAAACTTCTTGAGAGCAGTGACTATTTGCTATAAAGACACTATGTGCTTTTATAAAGCACAATGTTTACCATAGAGTCAGAGATTAATAAATGCTGGTTCCAATGATTGATTGACTTATTTCTTTACATTATTTCCCTGATCTCCTCCATTCCCCTTCTTTTCTTTTTCTCTTCTTTCCCTCTCCTTTCTTTTCCTCTGCAATGATCAATCTGTCTCTTCTTTCCCCCACCTGATTAACTGCAATTTGACCTTCCCTGATGAATTAACTTTTTTTCTCCCAAACAACCTGCAGGCAACACAGAACCAAATGCCTTCATTGTACGGAATTATAGTAACATGGACAGAAAGATGAAGAATTATTTGCTGTCCTGAATTAGTCATTACAGAGGATTTATTATCATCAGACCAATAAAATACTCAATGCACAACACCACCAGGAACTTGGAAAACATTTTTTAAAACAAAGATTTTTTGTGTGTATTGGGATTGTACCTGCATTTAATGGAGTTTGTGAACTCTTCTGAATACATGATCATTATATACTGTGACCAAGATATCCATATCATCAGTGAGGTTTGTATATTTTTAAACTGGCAGATATCATATGCCACCATCAAAATTACCACTATGTATTTTTTTTAGAATTGCAAGCTAATGATCAGATTATATGAACAATAAGCTATGTAGTTTAGACACTTAGAAAGTGAGATAATAAGATTCTTGCCAGGCTTTGTTTGTGGAATTGGTTTCTTTCATTTATAGTTAGACTTTGGATGTGCAAAGAATCTACTACTGTAATCAAATATTCTTCAGACTTGAATGGGCAGAATAAACATAATTAAAGCTTGTATTGAAGCCCAAGATAGAGGAGAGAGAGTAAAAGAACACCCACATGCTCTGAATGAACTACTCTCTCTAATTCCAGAGTAATTGTACAACCTACAAGTCACAGAAAGAAGTTCTAAATGAGATCAAAGAACTTCTATTGATAATCTTGGAAAGATTTTGGCAAACAGAATTGGGATGTGGAAAAATTCTGACTTTTAGAATGGTAAAAAGTTGGAATCCATAAAACCTAGGATAACAAAGAATGAAGCTGATTTCTGGTACAATTATGAATGGGTTATTTGGGGGTATTTTGAAAGGGAAGTGATGATCACTAAAAGCCAGAATAGATTAACTAAAAAGGAAGCAAGCCAAATGTAACATTTAGCTTATTAGATTGTTAGGTTGAAGATATACCACAGACATTGTTCTTTAATTTCAACAAAATAGTTGACAGTTTCTTTTATGATATCTTTTGTTAACAAAATGGAGATGGAGTTAGATAATCAATTAAGTTAATTCATAGGTAGTTGAGTTATGACTCTGAACCTAAAACATACCAGGGGATGAAGTGGTACATTTTCCAGCTGAAGGCAATTTTGAAACTCAGCAGCAAAAGGTCACCCCAGTGGGAGTCCACCGTGCAGTCCCAGTGCAAGGCATGCCCATGTAGTCCCGGACCTAGCAAGTTGTGGTCCTAGTTCTTGCCCAAATATAGAAAAAAATGTGAAATATTTCCTTGAAAAAAACAACTGATTTGGAAAATAGATCCAGGCAAGATAATTTAAAATTTTTTGATCTACCTGAAAATCATGATCAAAAAAAGAGCTTGGATATTTTCTTTCTTTCTTTCTTTTTATATAGCTTTTTATTTGCAAGTTATATGCATGGATAATTTTACAGCTTTGACAATTGCCAAACCTTTTGTTCCAATTTTTCCCCTCCTTATCCCCATTCCCTCCCCCAGATGGCAGGTTGATCAACACATGTTAAATATGTTACAGTACAAATTAAATACAATATAAGTATACATGTCCAAACAGTTATGTTGCTGTACAAAAAGAATCGGACTTTGAAATAGTGTACTATTAGCCTGTGAAGGAAATCAAAAATGCAGAAGGACAAAAATAGAGGGATTGGGAATTCTGTGTAATGGTTCTTAGTCATCTCCCAGAGTTTTTTCACTGGGCATAGCTGGTTCAATTCATTACTGCTCCATTGGAACTGATTTGGTTCATCTCATTGTTGAAGAGGGTCACGTCCATCAGAATTGATCATCATATAGTATTGTTTTTGAAGTATATAATGATCTCCTGGTCCTGCTCATTTCATTCAGCAACAGTTCATGTAAGTCTCTCCAGGCCTTTCTGAAATCATCCTGCTGGTCATTTCTTACCAAACAATAATATTCCATAATATTCATATATCACAATTTTTTCAGCCATTCTCCAATTGATGGGCATCTACTCAGTTTCCAGTTTCTGGACACTACAAAGAGACCTGCCACAAACATTCTTGCATATACAGGTCCCTTTCCCTTCTTTAAGATTTCTTTGGGATATAAGCCCAGTAGAAGCACTGCTGGATCAAAGGATGTACACAGTTTGATAACTTTTTGAGCATAGTTCCAAATTGTTCTCCAGAATGGCTGGATGTTTTCACAAATCCACCAACAATGTATTAGTGTCCCTGTTTTCCCACATCCCCTCCAACATTCTGCATTATCTTTCCCTGTCATTCTAGCCAATCTGACAGGTGTGTAGTAGTATCTCAGAATTGTCTTAATTTGCATTTCTCTGATTAATAATGACTTGGAGCATCTTTTCATATGGCTAGAAATAGTTTCGGTTTCTGAGAATTGTCTGTTCATATCCTTTGACCATTTATCAATTGGAGAATGGCTTGATTTCTTTTAGAGTCAATTCTCTATATATTTTAGAAATGAGGCCTTTATTAGAACTTTTGACTGTAAAAATGTTTTCCCAGTTTATTGCTTCCCTTCTAATCTTGTCTGCATTAGTTTTGTTTGTATAAAAAATTTTCAATTTGATATAATCAAATTTTTCTATTTTGTGATCAATAATGATCTCTAGTTCTTCTTTGGTCATAAATTCCTTCCTCTTCCACAGGTCTGAGAGGTAAACTATTGGACATTTTCTTTCAAAAAATTATCAAGGAAAATTGTCTTGATATTCTAGAACCAGAGGGCAAAATAGAAATTGAAAGAATCTATGGATCTCTTCTGAAAGAGATCCTAAAATTAAAACCTCCCAGGAATATTGTAGCCAAATTCTGGAACTTCCAGATCAAGGAGAAAATATTACAAACATCCAAAAAGAAACAATTCAAATTTAATGGAGCCACAGTCAGGATAATACAAGATTTAAAAGCTTCTACATTAAAGGACCAGAGAGCAATAGAACTAGGATTGCAACCAAAAATCACCTGCCCGACAAAACTCAATATAATCCTTCAGAGTAAAAGATGGTCTTTCAATGAAATAGAGGATTTTCAAGCATTTGTGATGAAAAGACCAGAACTGAATGGAAAATTTTATTTTCAAATATATGACTCTAAAGAAACTTAAGGAAGTAATCAGAAAAGTGATATCATAAGGAACTTAATAAGGTTTATCTGTTTACATTCCTACATGGGAGGGTGATACTTGTAATTAATTAGAACTTTCTCATTATAGCAATTAGAAGGAGTATATATATAAACAGAAGACACAGGTGTGAGTTGAATATGAAGGGATAATATCTTTTTTAATGATAAAATTAAGGGGTGAGAAAGGAATATATTAGAGAAAAAGGAAAAGGAGAAATGGAATGGTGCAAATTATCTGCCATTAAAAAAGAAAGGCAAAAAAAAGCTTTTACAGTGGAGAGGAAGAAGGGAAAGAGAGGGTGAGTGAACATTATTCTCATCAGAATTGGCTCAAGGAGGAAAAATATACATATTCAATAGGGTATTGAAATCTATTTTACCCTATAGAAAATAGGATGGAAATGGAGTACAGGGGAAGGGGAGAGGGTGATAAAAGAGAGGCCATATTAGGGAAGACAGTGGTCAGTAGCAAAACACTTTGAAGGAGGGACAGGATGAAAGGAGGAAGAGAATAAATGGGGGGAAATATAGTTAGCAATAGTAATTTTTAAAAATTTCAAAGCCAGTTTCTCTGATAAGACCTCATTTCTTAAACATGGAGGGAACTGAGTCAACTTTATTAAAAAAAAAATAAGAGCCATACCTCAATTGATAAATGATCAAAAAATATGATTTGTATCAAAGGGCTATAAATTCATGCATATCCTCTGCCTTAACAATACCATTATTAGCAGGAATACCAAAAGAGATTTGGGAGGAAAAAAGAAAAATTGCTTATATGTACCAAAAAAAAATCCAAAACAGCTCTGTCTCAGGGCAAAAACCCTGAAAATTGAGAGGATACTAATCAATTGGGAAATGACTCAATAAACTGTGGTATGTATTTGTGATGGAATATTATTGTTTTATGAGAAATGATGAGTAGGATGCTCTTAGATAAAAATCAAACAAACCTAGAAAGTCCTCCATGAACTCAAGAAAAGTGAAATGGACTGTATATAAAATAGCAATGTTCTGTAATGACCTGCTGTAAATGACTTTTCTATTCACAGTAGTTCAATCATCCACAATTACTACGAAAGACTTATGTTAAAAAAAAATCCTATCAATAACCCAGAGAAGGAATTGATTGTGTCTGAATACAAAATTAAAGCATTCTCTCTTTCTCTCTCTAATTGTATCTTTTTTTTAACTTAATTTTTTGAGGGTTTTTATTTTCTTTAAAGTTCTTTCACAAATTGACTTTTACGGAAATATTTTGCATTACTTCACATGTGGTTTCTTAATTTATTGTAGGTGGGGATTAGAGAAAGCCTAGAATTCAAAAATTTTGAAAACAAATGTAAAAAAAATTGTTTTTAATGTAACTGGGGGAAAATATTAAATAAACAAAACAAAACAAAAAAGTACATACATTATATGTCTATAAGAGAGCAAGCTGAGGAAGAGCAGCAGAAATTATATAAAATAAGCATCAATAAAAATGAAGACAGGTAACATCTTCAGCCCTGTTTAGGACTCAGCTCTAGAGAAAGAACAGTGAGAATTGATGAATTTTAAAGAGAGAAGAACTAAGCTAGGGCCAAGAGATGTTAACATTGGCTCATCGGGAGCCTGAAGGTATCTTGAAACAAAGAACTTGAATTGAAGCTTTCAGTTCTAGGAAGGATTTAAGAGTGTTCTAAAAAGTTTACTCTTTCTCCAATTTCCCTTCCAAATGCTTGTATAATAACAATTGGAAGAAAAAAGAATGGAGCCAGAGTTTTTTGGAAATATTTAAAATTTAAATTATCAGAGAGAGATGACCTTCTTTTTTTCCAAATGCTAGAAACTTTCCTATTTGGGGACTCCATGTTATTATCAATAAGTTTACTTTTGACATGTTTAGTTGGGTCCAACCCTTTGTGAGCCTATTTGGCAAAATAGGGTCGTTCTTGGCTTTTTTGGCAAAGGTTTTCTTAGCAAAGATAATGAAGTGGTTTGGCATTTCCTTTTCCAGCTCATTTTACAGAAGGGAAAACTGAGGCAAACAGATTAAGTGACTTTCCCTGGGTCACAAAATTAAGAATCCTGAGGCCAGATTTGAATTTCACAAGAAAGTAATCCTCCTGAAGCTAGGTCCTATATTGTATTCATTATGTTACCAAGCTGAACATTTCTTTGGACATAAACTCCATAAAATAGCATAGAAGGGGATCACAGGACCTGAAGGTCACTCTATATGCTCTAGGCAAAAAGTGATCTAATGGCTATATCAGGGTTATATCAGGTGATTAAATATCCAACCTGCCAAATCAAAAAGGAATAGAATAGGGGAAGAGGTAATCAGAGAAAGTATCACACCCTGATCCAACCCCAAGGGAACAGGAAGTTGAAGCGTGGGAGGACTCCAATCCACCTTTTTCCAGAAGAGTGAAGGGAAAAGAAAAGAGTATAGATCATTTTTCTATACTTTCACCATAATTTTCATCAGTGTTAGACATTAAATTACCAAAGCAAAATATTCAAATGTTCAACTGGCTGAAATGATGAACTAAACTTACAGAAAATGAAAGGGTAATTTGAGAAAGATAAAGGTACATTTAGATTCAAAAGGTTCTCTCTACAATTCAGAGCAGGAAGTACAGCTAGATGTTAATACATATGAAAAATACAAAGTGATTTCAATTGACTGAAATCTCAAGAGGAGTCAATAGTGACATGATTTCTAAAAGAACTAATTTGATCTTAGCCTAAATGATTAGGAATGTAGTATTTAGATCAAAGGTAGTAATAGGAATGTATAGAGCACTGGTCATGAGATTGGGAAGACTTGAATTCAAATCCTGCTTTACACACTTACATAGTTCTGTGACTCTGGACAAGTCACTTAATTTCTGTCTGCCTTGATTTCCCCATCCATAAAATAGACATTACCTACTTTATAGGGTTGTGGCAAGGAGTAAAGGAAATATTTATAAAGTGTTTTGAAAATTTTAAAGTGCTATATAAATACTATTAATTATTAATATTATTATTAGTTCCATGACATTCTTTGCAATTATCAAGACACTATCAAAAATGCTGAGTTTTACATAATGTATTCATCATCTCTGTCAGGAAGACAGACAATTTTTGGATGTGGTCAATATAAGAATTTTTCTTTTTACTATGCGTATTTGTTTTTTTTTCTTTTTTTTTTTTTCAGGAGAAGAGAAAATAAATATTTGAGTCCGACTCTTTTTATACAGCAAAATAACTGTTTGGACATGTATACATATATTATATTTAACTTATACTTTAACATATTTAACATGTATTGGTCAACCTGCCATCTGGGGAAGGGGTGGGGGGAAGGAAGGAAAAAGTTGAAACAAAAGGATTTGTAACTGTCAATGCTGAAAATTTATCTATGCATATATCTTTTAAACAAAAAGCTATAATAAAAAAGAAAATCAATATTTGATAGTTGAAAAAGTTAATTTTAAAAAGAATACTATATACTCTGTTCTGAGCATCATATTTTAAGAGAGACATTCAGAAGGAGGAGACCAAGATAGTGAGAAGATTCAAAGCCATACCACATAAATAAGAGTGGAAAGAACTGGGGCTTGTTTTCCCTAGAGAAGAGAAGACCTTGAGGTAACATAAGGATTCTCTTTAAATATCTAATGGGCTATCATATGAAAAAAGAAAAAAGTTAATATTTAGCAGCCCCAGAGGGCATGGACAAAATTTACCAGAATGAATATTTTGAATTAATATTAGGAAGAAAATTCCCAACAATTAGAATTAGTTTTAACTAGTTCATCTTGTTTTTTAGAAATAACTGGGATTTCTTTGCTTTAAGGCTTAGGTTTTTTTTTGTACCTCATCTAGATACTTTTGTTCCACAACTTTTTCCTATGACTCCTTATTACTCACCAGCCCCAACCTGAGGGGTTCTTGAGCAGCAGAACTCTATGCCAGGAAGCTATGATTTAACTGAGAAAGTAGGGGAAATGTGGTTATCACAACAGGGCAGGGAAGAGTGAAGAAAAACTCTAGCCATGGGTAATGGCACATGGGAGGTTGAAGCTCACATGATGAAAGGCTGTGTATCTCAAACAGTAATCTTGAAACCAAAGGATGATATCTTAAGGAGAAGAATTAGGGAAAGGAGGAAATTTGAGTATTCTTGCCAGTCAATTATCCTTGTGCTTAGGCAGAGAAGATTGTAGAGTTTGTGACATTGAGAAGGGAATGAGATCAAAATATTCTCAACCAACAAGTCCCAGAGAATACATCTCTACTAACTATAGCCAAAGTTCATAGACTCCAAAGCAGAACAAGACATAAGGAAAGAAAGAACAAAAATAGTTCCTTTCTTCCCACTCACATCCTCCCCTATTCCACTGCCCTAGTCCACAACAAAGAAAACAACTAAAGAAATTTAGCTGCCTTTAGGATTGCATCAAAGGTGCAAAGAAGTTACCCCCTTCTCACTGCTAAAATATTGCTCATTTCAGATATGAGATTAAAAAGAGATAAACTTCTGGTATAAATTTCAATTAAAGTACAAATACTGAAACATGGCTTTGAGCTAGAGACCTTACAGGTTCTCTTAGTCCAGTCTTCTCATTTTATAGATGAGGAAGCTAAGATCAATGCACTTAACACCTTAAGAAATCAATTAGTAATCAATCTTCTCAACATGTGAGCTTCCTTGAAGAAAGGGATTCTTTTTTCTTTCTTTGTATCTCTAAAAGCTTAGCACAATGCGTGGTATATAGTAAATGCTTATTAAATGTTTTTTGATTAAAGTAATTGGATACAACAAAACTATGGTCTCCCTTTTTCTTTCTCTTCTAATGGAACTTTTAAGAAAATCACAATTTCAGTAAAAATTTCTCTGCTATACTTTTGGGAGCTTCTTAAAACTCAACAGCTTGCATGTTTTATTTATGCCTACTGCTGCCCATCCAGTAGTCATTTCATTTTTTCTGCAATTGGCATTTTGAAGAGAGTAGAAAACTGCATTTATCCTTAATAAATTTCATCTCTTTAAACTCAGCCCCTTCTTCTAACCTATTAATATCTTCTTAGAGCCTAATGTTATTGCTCAATAAGTTAGCTCATCCTCCCAATTCTGTGATTTTCAAAAGCATGATATCCACAAATTCACTCAAGTCATTGACTGAAATCTTTACCAGAACAGAATTAAGCACAGATAAATTCGCACTTGGATGTACCACTCAAGTCATACCCCCAACCTTCTCTGATGGATTGATTTTTTTGTTTTCAGTTATTAAATCAGTTTCAAATCTTTTTAATTATATTGTTTTCTATCTTGCATCTTGTGCTCCTGGAATCCCAAAGTTCATCATTTTAACCTAGTAGTAGCTCTGTTCATCACCATTCATGAACTGATCACAGAATCAGAGATATAAAACCAAAAAAGAACCTCAGAAGACAGCTGGTCCAACTGCTTCATTTTACCCATGAAGAAACTGTGTGTTAAAAAAAAAAAAAAAAAAAAGCTTTTAAGCTCCATTAGAAGAGACAGAAAAAAAAAAGGCATTAGAAAATTGTTGTACTCAATAAAATAATTTAATCAACAAGCATTTAATAATTTACTACAAATACAATTATCCAATGCTTCTGGGTATTGATGAACTATGAGAGCTGCACTAAGAGAAACTAGGATTATCATTTGATTCTTCCTATACCTTGGCCATTGGGAGAGATGAAGATAGGACTTAATAAAATTCTAGGAAGAACTGGAAGAAAATTGAATTTTACATGATAATATTTTCACAAAATTCAATTGATCTAAAAGTAAATATTTATTAAGTGCCTATACAGTATTAGACATTGTGCTAAACTCTGGGGATACAAAGAGAGACAAAATAAGACCCTGTCCTTAAGGAATTTACAATCTAATAAGAGAGACAACATGCAAACAAATATGTACAAAGCAAGTTGTCTACAGGGAAAATAGAAAACAATTAACAGAGGGATGAGGAGGGATCAGGGAAGGCTCCCTGGAAAATTATTTTAGTGGGGATTTAAAAAAAGCCAGGGAAGTCATAGTCCAAGTGGAAGAGGGAAAGCATTCCACACATATGGAACAGCCAGAGAGAATGTCCAGAGCCAAGAAATGAAATATCTTATTTTGTTCAGTGAACAGCTAGGAGGCCAGTGTCACTAGATCAAAGAGCATGCATCCAGGAAGTAAGGCATGAGAAGATTGGAGAGATAGAAGAGCTAGGTGATAAAGGGCTTTAAATGCCAAACACAGCATTTTGTATTTGTTCTTGACGGCAAAAGGAAGTAACTGAAATATATTGAGTGAGGAAATTACAGTATCAAACCTTCATTCTAAGAAAATCCCTTTAGTGGCTGAATAGAGAATGAATTAGAGAGAAGAAAGAATTGAGGCAGGGAGATTTACTAGTAATCTATTTCAATAATATAAGGCATGTGGTGAGGAGAGCTTGTACTATAGTAAGGGCAGTGTCAGAGGAGAGAAGCAAGTATTTTAGAGAAATAATAATAAGGTCAAATTGACAGACCTTGGCAACAGCTAGTATATGGAAAGGGAAGGATAGTGAGGGACACAGCATGACTCCTAGGTTGGGAGCCTGAGAGACTGGAAGGATGATATTGCCCTCTGTAGTAATATGGAAGGTAGCGGATAGGGAGGGTTTAAAAGAAAAAATAATGAGGTCTGTTTTCAAAATATTGATTTTGAGATGTCTGTTGGACATCCATTTTGAGATGTGAAAAGCAGTTAATGATGTGAGATTGGAAGTCAGTACAGAAACTAAGGCAAAAAAAAAAAAAAAAAAAAGCAGATGTGAGAATGATCAGCATAGAGATGGTACTTAAATCCAAAGAACTACCAAGTGAAATAGGATAGAGGGAAAAGAGGGCCCAAGACAGAATCTTGAGAGATACCTCCTGTTAGAGGGTATACTCTGAAGGAGGATTCAATAAAGGAAACAATGAAGGCACAATCAGATAGGTAGGGGGAAAGCCAGGACAGAGTAGGATGTCCTGAAAACCTAGAGAGAAAAGAGAGTCAAAAAGGAGAGAGTGATGAACAGTGTCAACAATTGCAGAAGGACTGAGTAGAAGACTGAAAGGGTCATTAGATTTGGCAATTAAGCAATCATTAATAACTTTGGTGAGAGCAGTCAGTGAAAAAACAAGGTCTGAAGCTAAATTGTAAGGGCTTAAGAAGAGATTAAGTGGAAAGAAAATAGAAGTATCTACTGTAGATGGCCTATTGGAGGAGTGTAGATATAAAGGGCAAAAAAAGATATAGGCTGATAATGAAGGTGGAAGGATGAATTGAGGGTTTTTTTTTTTCAGGATGGGAGAAATATAGGCATGTTTGTGACAGTAGAAAACGAGCTAGTAGTCAGAGAGAGATTAAAAATAAATGAAAGATTATACCAGTTGCTAGGAATGTTTTTATGGATTTGTGATCTTGTAGGGACTTCCTTCTTCTGTGTAGTTCCCAGCTCTGTCCATACCTTGTCATCCTAAGCAACATTTTTCCATGCTCTTCCATTGTCCCACAGAAGACCCTCCCAATGAGCTATAGGTCTTTAGGTTTTATGCCTACTATTGCATTTCTCAAGGATTCTTGCAAGATCTTTATATATGCATGAGAAATGCTTTAATGAAGGGGAGTCTTTAAATATGTTTTATCATATAAATTAAAAAGCTTTTTTTGCAATCCCAGATAACTTTTAGACAATCATGTAACTAACTATTAAGGTGTGCTCTCATGTAGAATATTGCTTGTAAATGTCTGTTTCCTTCTCACATTTTCACTGATGATATCCTAATATCCAAATCATTCCCATAAAGATTTTATTATCCAAAATATAAGTGAAAGAATAAGGATGAAAAAAGAGGCAATCTGTTGAAAGAGAAGGTAAGAATATAAGGTACAGAATGAGGTCACTTGAACAAATAGTGAAGTTAGCTTTGGTAAAGATTAAGGTTATCCCCATCATTTGAGATGGGCAAATGAAGAAAAAATGCCAGAAGACACTTGGGTGATGAGGTAAAGGAGAGAAGAGGAAGTTCACAAAGAATGGTTTCAACTTTTCTATAAAATATGAGGCAAGATTCTCAATTGTGAGAATGAGGAGAGTCCTAGAATATTTGAGGAAGGATGAAAAGATCTGGAAGAACTTTTATGAAGAGTGGGATAGTGACTTGATAAAGGAGACATACTAGGATTGCCTAGGTTATATTACATACATTTGTAGTGTATCTGGTCAGCACGGATGCATGATTTTCTCCACCTTATCCAGTGGCATGTGACAAATATAGGAGTGATCCAAGCTTGAGTCCTAACTGGATGTAAACAGTGACACAATAAGGAAGTTAGGAATTCAAGAGAAGAGGACAATGTAGAGTTGAATTAGTTCACCAGGGGGACAAGATGGGGAGAAGAGAAGAGATAGATAGTAGAGGGGAGATGACCTGGGAGAAAAAAAGCATCAAGAGATTGGAGGTCAAGAGTGAGAATAATGTTACATAAGGGAAGACAGAAGGAGAGGTGAAATTAGACTGTAATAATAATTAATTAATAGCTATATTCTTAGGTTATAGGATATAATAGATTGTATTTGAATAAGGGGATTCCAGAATTCTTTAACATTGGAGGTGCTATATTTGTGGATGGTAGCAGGATGAAGAGTTATGACTATTTTTATATGTGGCTGTGGAAGAACAAATTATGGGAGGTAATTAGCTTGAGGAACTGAGCAGTTGAATGTGAAAAGTGAAGGAAGTTTCCAGTCTTGACATTAGATGAACTCATGTGCTTGCTGAAATCTTTCTTGGTATGGGATGAATGTGGAATGCAGAATGCAATGGAACAGCTGCATAGTCAGAAAGAGGTCAAAGAGGCAGATCAAAGAATTTTCCTTAAGAAAACAATCCCATTATATAGATTACACAAGAAGATAATGACAAGGCAAAGATATAGATTTATATTTTCATTCCATTTGATGTTTTAAGACAATCCAATTTTCTTTCTGTAACATACATGAGGAAAAAGCAGAGCTCTTAGAGCCCTGGTTAAATTCATAAGTTATGAGGCAGTCAGAAATCAGCATTCCGGCCCTTTCCCCAGTTTCTGGAGCCCCTATTCAAGCCTTAGTGTCCCTACCTAACAAAATCACTAAAGAAACATTCTGAAATGAAAACTTTTCCTGCTCCCCTAGTTATCAGGACCTTCCTCCACAATACTGATTTGTATTAACTTGGCACTCATTTAATATTTATTTATTTGTATATTGCTCCCTTTCTTCCGTAGAGAAATATATCAATGTGTCCAAGAATAATGAACTTTGGTATACATGCTAGGAGAGGAAATCTATAGAGTGGCAGAGTAAAGATATAGAGGAATTTATAACAGGGATAAAGAAGAAAGGGGAGAATTACATTTGAACACATTACACATTAGTCATGCAGTCAAAAAGACACAAAAAGACAGAAAGAGAGGGATTAAAAAAAGGAAGGAGAGGAGGAAAAGAAGGAAAAAAAGGAAGAGAGAGGAAAAGAAAGAGGAGAAGGAGGAAAAAGAGAGGAAGAAGAGGAAAAAGAGGAGAAGGAAGAAAAAAAGGAGGAAGAGGAGAAGGAGGAGGAGAAAAAAAGGAGGAGAATGAGAAGGAAGAGGAGGAGAAGAAGAAAGAAAGAAAGAAAAGGAGAAGGAGGAGAAGAAGAAGAAAGAAAAGGAAGAAGTGGGGGAGGAGGAGGAAAATTAGCAATTATGATCTTTAAGATCCTTTCTAGTACCTCTAAAATGTCTACAACAGGTGATCATCCAGGTTCTGCTTTTAAAAATCCTTTTGAGAAAGGATATCCTTTAAGGCAGTCCTTTCTAGTTTAGGACAACTTTAATTGATAGGAAGTTATTCTTCTTTCTATCTCTTTCTGATTTCTCTTATTATTCTTAACTCTGTACTTAATAGCCAAACAGAATCAGTCTATTCTATCTTCTTCTTCTTCATGTCCAACTTTCAATTCCTTGAAGGCAGCTAACAGGTTTTTCCTTAAGTTTTGTTTTCTCTAGGTTAAACATCCCCATTTTCTTCTACCAGTAAGTTTGGGGAGGAAGACAGGAAAGAGGCAGTCTCCATTTCTTGTGCTGACAGCCAAAATCAGTCAATGTATAGGTTATTTACTTCCTGACTATAGTATACTGACAGACTAATAGAAATAATAAATAGATAAATAATTAATAAGCATTTATTAAGAGTATTTTAGACATAAGGAAATTGAGGCAAATAGGGTCAAATGATTTGCCCAGTATCACACAGCAATTAAGTGGTGTCTAGAGCTGTATTTGAACTCAGATCTTCCTGATTCTAACACCCCCTCCCCCCAATCTATTCACTACTAGGGGTCCTCAAACTATGGCCCGCGGGCCAGATGCAGCAGCTGAGGGCATTTATCCCCCTCACCCAGGGCTATGAAGTTTCTTTATTTAAAGGCCCACAAAACAAAGTTTTTGTTTTTACATATATATGTCCGGCCCTCCAACAGTCTGAGGGACAGTGAATTGGCCCCCTTTTTAAAAAGTTTGAGGACCCCTGCTATGCTATATCATCTTGCTACTGGGACTATAAATAAAGGCAAATGCATGATTCCTGCTCTCAAGGAACTCATATTTTAGTGAAGGAAACAACATGCAAAAACTATTTAAATGAGTAAATGAGAGTAATCTTAAATGGAAATCACTAGCAATAGGGTAGAAATTGAGAAGGTCTCTTGCAGAAGGTGAAATTTATGATGAGTCTTGAAGGCAGTCAGGAGGAGAAGGTAGGGTAAGAAGATGAGAGGAATAGGGAAAGTGAATGAAAAGGTACTGTCTCAAGAGGGAATATTGGAAGCAAAGAATTAGCAAAGAAGGCACTACTAAGTGAGTATCATGGGAGGAAAATAATATGTGGGAAGATTAGAAACATAAGACAGGACAAAATTGTGAAGGATTTTAAATGCCAAATAAAGGATTTTCTATTTTATTCTGGCAGCAATAGGAAGACATCACAGTTTATTGAGTAGGATGGTGACATGGTCAGACCTTTGCCTTAAGAAAATCACCTTGACAGGTGAATGGTAGATGGATTGGAGTGAGTAGAGACTTGAAGCAGATAGATCAACCAGAAGACCATTGTACAGCAAAGTGATGCTGGCTTAGAACAGGGTACTAGCTATGTAAATAGAGGAAAGAGTTCATATGGAAGAAATATGTAGGTAGAAATAAGACTTGGAAAAAGATTGAATATGTGGGGTTAGTGTGAGTATACTGAGGAATATAGTAAATGAGGCCGAAAAGCAGTTGGACAGAGAGGAGGACACTTTGGAGAGAAGTGTCAAGAAAACTTAGAGATAAGAGAAAATTTGAAGAGAGAATCTAGAACAGTGACCAGCAGTAGCAAAGGCTGCAGAGAAGTCAACAAGAATGAGGAATGAGAAAAGTTCATTAGATTGCTAATTAAGGATGATGGACTGTTTTCCTTTGTACCTGATGCAGCATGTCTATGTCTTTTTGATAATGTGACACCCCTGACAATTCTCCAGACATAGTCTCTCATGCCTGGGCATGAGTCAGGTGATATTTGTGTTCATTTATCTTCCGTGTTGCCTGGATCCCAATAGCCCAGCTTAAATGTTTAGCAGGGATGAGCAGGAGATCCTTGGTCTGAAAAACGGACTTTCTCCCCATCCCTACCCTGGACTTAGGGTCTCATGATCAAACTCAGATCCAGGTAAGACCAGCCTCTTGAGTTCCCAAGAGTACAGAAATGAGGTGCAGGGTCAGTAGATGAGTCATGCACACTTACCTAGCTGTCCTCCAGACTCTCCTACTGGGAGAAAATGCCCTCCTTACCTTTTCAAAGGTAAAAGAGAGCTCTACTCAACTTCTTCTATAGACACCAACTTTGGAGCAAAAAGGGCTAAACCTAGCTAACTATTACTCAGTGTTAATGGTGAAGGGAAAAAGCAGCAAGATTCTCTGTGAAAGCATAAACATATGAGTGGAATAATGGATTGAGGCAGAAAAAGCAGGGGGGTTATGGAATAGAAGAATTTTATAAATCATTGTAATCTCTAATGCTACCAAAAACATTTTCTTAAAAAATCAAATGCAGCTATTTGGTAATGATTTCTTGCCATGGGAAAAAAAACTGGAATTTGGGATTAGAATCATAGATTTTTAGAGCTGGAAAATTTCACTTTTAGCCTCATGCTGAGGCCTAGGTTAAAGACAGACTAGATTTTATTATCTGTCAAGAGAATACTGTGTGTAAAACTTTGTTGGCATCTCCAGGCTGTATCCACATTGCACATTTTTGTGGGCAGTTTCAAATGAAACTTCTTACTGCTACATTCTTTCTCTTGCTGGGGGGTGAAGGGGGTTGGTTTATGGCAGGGTTGATCATACCCAAGGGAGCTCATCTCCTTCAAACTTATTTTAGAAACCAATTTATTTTTCCTGAATTAACATGATCTAAAAAAAAATAACTGGAGGCACAAATAAATGCAGAATTTAGAAAATGTGAGTACCTTTTCCTCAAATCCTCTGTGGTTTGTGGTAGTAGTTGAGTTCATGGTTACTGATAAAAATGAGAAAATTTTGGACTTTTTGTAATCCCCTGAGGTCTCTCAGTCAGAAATCAACAATCAAAGCTAGTAAACAGTTTAGACCAATTATTTCAACTGCAATCTACTCTTTAGAAAGTCCTCACAAGAACTGAACAAAGCTGTTATCATAATTATGACTTGCTTCATTTTTCAATATACTTCCTACTGACCCACTTTAAATTCCTTCACCAACTTCTCTTTCCCCTTTACCTACCCACTCTCTTTCTCCTCTATTGCTTCAATTCATATTCTCCCCTTTAACCAGAAAATGCTATTTGCCATCCCCCAGATAGTTCAATCTCATTCACATGCCAAAGAGTGAGATGAGAGATAATGCAGTATAGCAGTATAGTGATAGAAACCTGGAAGACAAAAAGACTTGAGCTCCAATTTCAACACCACCACTGAGTGATCTAGGGCAAGGTATGTTACATCTCTTGGACTTTATTTCTGTTATTAGTTACCAGATAACTTCCAAGGCTCCAGGCAGTCTTTCAACTAAACATAGTTAATATTTTAAAATTTTGCATCCTACACAAAATATAACTCGCCATTCCTTTTTCTCTATCCATAATTTACTATTTTTCTTAGATAAGAGAGATTAACTCTATTTGCATCTCATCTTTTCTCACTTGTCATTTTATCTAGTGAAGATCATTGCCTTGACCTTTCCCTTTCTTATGATCCTTGAAAATGTATATGTCAACACTTTTTGTGGGAGCAAGGAACTGGAAGTAAATGCCTGTCAACTGGGGAATAGCTTTAAAAAATCCATAATGGCTGAAAGGTAAGATTACTATACACTAAGAAATGCTAAGAAATACGTGAAGATAGATGAATTGATAGATAGGGAGGAAAGCAGAATCATGAAAACAATGTACATAATAATTAGGAAAATGTAAATGAAAAGAACAAAAACACTTAGATTCTGTGTAATTATACTGACCAAATTAGGTCCCAGATAGAAGAAAAGAAAATACACTTCTCTCTTCTTTACAGAGGTAGGTGACTATAGGTGTAGAATTGTACATACTTGCAAACAGCTCACCACCTGGATGTTCTACGGAACCTTGTTCACGTTCCCAAAAACTGATTTTCCTGCAGAATAGAATCAACTTTGAAACTCTCACCTTCTCAGTACTTTTATCCTTGGGGTCCCTAATTGAAGAGGGTGGAGGGGAGTTATGGGAAAGTCCCTCAGGTTCACATCTCTCCTCCACAACTTTTTTTTTAAAACCTTTTTATGCTTTGTCTTACCTCCTTAGATTGTGAGCTCCTCATAGAGGGCAAAGCCTGTTTTTTTTTTTTCTTTTTACTTTGTATCTCTAATACTTAACACGATCGTTGACACATAGTTGGCACTTAATAAATGGTTATTGACTATGTTAGTTAACATTACTGAATCGCTTTCCTCCCTTTTCATTCTTTTGCTTTGTTACAAGGGATAGTGGGTAGAAGGGATATATTAAAAATGAAATGATATAAAAATAAAAGATGTTAATAATTTTAAAAGAAATGTATCCTACTTACATGATCAAGAAGTGAAGAAAATAGATTGGACAAACAAGTGGGGATTTTCTTCCTTCTTTCTGTGAGTTCATAGAAGGCTCACAGTGATAGTAGATGGAGACAGTATCAGGATTTTGATTAACAAGGTCTGGTGAATTTTAAAGTGTGTAAGGTATTAATTACACTTAAGGAGATAGTGAGATTCTGACTGCCTCGAATCAGAAAAGAAGACAAATGTCCAAGGAATTAGCAGAAGTAGAGATGGATAGAAAGTAAAATTGGATAGAAAATGGTTATAAAGTATTGTAACAGTTAGACTAAGAGGACTTAAAACCATAATTATTGGGTAAATTGTCAGAGAAAGATTTCTTTTTTTCTAAAAAAGTCCAATAGATATATTCATCTGAAGAGGTCTATCTTCTTCAAGAGCCTTGAGATTTACAAAGATTTATACTTCCTAGTGTTCTTTGCACAATTACCATGTATTGCAATAAGAGAAAGATGAATAAAATTCTATGGAGAGTACTGGAAAGAAAATTCTCTCCCCTAGTGTTTTGCTGTGAGAAAAGTTAGACACAATACTACAAATGAATCACAGAATGAAAACTAGTTGGCCTGATATGTATAGTGAGAGAAAAGAAGAAAAATATAAGTTGAAAAAGAAACATCCTACAAAGAACTTTTAAAGCAAGCAAAGAAATTTGTATTTCATCTTAGAGACAATAGGTAGGTACTGAAGCTTCTTGAACAGAGGAGTGACTGCTAATTTGAGAGTGGAAGTGAAAGATTAGTGGAAATGGAAAGAGATAGAATGCAGAATGACCAATTAGGAGGCTATTATTGTAGCCATAGTGAAAGGTGGTAAGGTCTGAATTAGCATAATGGCTATATGTTTTAGGGGTTAGATAAAAGAGACATTGTAGAGACAAAATGAACAAGATGACAGTCAATTGGATGGAATGGGGTGAGATTGAGGAAGATTAACTAGTTAAAGACTCTGGGGTTATGAACCAAAGGGTATTGGTGTCTTCAAAAAAGGAAGAGGGAAGAGGTCTTGGGGAAAAGATAAAAGTGTTTTGATTTGGACAATGAAAAGCAGCAAGGTATGGTGAAAAGAGTACTACTTTTGGAATCAGAGGAGCTAGGTTTAATCCCAACTCTGCTACTTAATTCCTATGTACTTTGAGCAAATCATTGAACCTCTCTGAATCTGTTTCTTTATAAAATAAGTGAGAGGGACCAGATGACTTCTGACATTGATTCTATATATGCTACATATCCTGAATCTATAATCTTATGATCAGAAATTGAATTTGAGCCTAAAATAATCCAGTTTTCTAACTAGATGCTTAATAAGCAGTTTTGATAATGTGGATCTAGAACCCACTGAGGTGGCGCAGTAGATTGAGTTTCAGATCTGGAATCAGAAAGATTCAGTTTCCCATGTTCAAATCTGGTTTTGACACTTACTATCTATGTAGCTTTGGAGAAGTCACTTAACCCCATTTGCCTCAGCTCTTTATTTATAAAATGAAATGGAGAAGAAAATAGCAAACCACTCCAATATCTCTGCCAAAAAAAAAACAAACACTTACACACAAATGAGGTCACAAAGAGTTGGACACAATTGAAAAATGACTAAATTTGACTGGGAATTCAGAAATAAAATTAGAGCTAGATATATAGGCTTGAGAATCATCTTCATAGAGAGTTAATTGAATATCTGGAAGGTAATGAAATCACCAAGAAATAGAGAAGAGAGAAGAGAGCCCCGAACAGGGAACACCTATTATTAGGGAATGAGTCCTAGCAAAGAAAACTGAGAAGCAGTTGTATAAATAAAAAGATAATAAAGAGAGGATGCTATTATGAAAACTCAAAGAGAGTGTACTATAAAAGGGAATGTCAATTGAGTCAAATACTCCAAAGAGATCAAGAAGAACAAGTACAAAAAGAAGGCCATTATCTTGAAATTTAGAGCTCAATATAAACCTTGAAGAGACTATTTCTCTGCATGAAGAGATTCAAAATCAGATCACAAGAGATTGAAAATGTTTTGCCTTTGATTCCCATCATGGCCTTTGGAAAGCCAATTGATCTCTCTGGCTTTCATCTTCCCCATCTTTAAAGGGGCAATCATAAGTTTGACCTTCTACCTTAAACTGGAATGAATGGAATAATAACTGTTTAAAATTTAACTAATAAAAAAGCAGCACATTAACCTTGAGTATTCTATTTTGTCTCTTTAGTTGACACCTGGGTGACACTACATTCAGTTTTGATGGTCCGAATTTCATCTAGTCATGAAAAACAAGAGTCAATCAAATTGAAGGGAAAAAAAATTGCCCCGATATTTCAACTTTTTTGCAGTTCTCCCTATGTTGTCCCAATCCTCTAACTCTGGTTCCATTGCTTTCTGCTCTCTACCTCAGGATCTCTATTCAAAAGTTCCATAATGAATACCAGGCAGTTGTGTGGAGTTTGGCTGCTGAATAGCAGGTGGTTATGAAACATATTACAGAGATGTTGTAGTTAAGGAGGTGTAATGCATGAAACAAATTAAAACAGACACAGAGACTGTTTAAATAAAGATTAAAATGCAAACAGTGTCTGTATTTGATAAAGTGATTAGTCATTACAGCTG
Organism: Antechinus flavipes; assembly: GCF_016432865.1. Classification (NCBI taxonomy): domain Eukaryota; kingdom Metazoa; phylum Chordata; class Mammalia; order Dasyuromorphia; family Dasyuridae; genus Antechinus; species Antechinus flavipes. The sequence goes on from NC_067398.1 coordinate 553,339,342, forward strand.
TTTGTTTCTGTTCAAAACAGCCTTTGATTTTAGTGTTTTCATATGCTATGTCAACTACAGTCCTTCCCAAAAGAATATAAGAATATAACAGTGAAGACAGATATAGGAAATCTGTTTTCCAGTAAGAATAAAACATTTAGTTTCCCTCAAAAAGATCTGATTTGTTATTTCTTTAAAATTATGTCTTTTGAACAATCTTGGTTCTATGCTTTTTAAATTATAGCAGGATACATTATAAAATTATGTAGGGATAAATCCCCAAGACTTGGTTCTTGATATTCTTGCTCAGTTTCATAGGATTCCAGTTCCACTTTCTATTCGGGATCAATTTAAGAGGGCTTGTCTCTTAAAAATGATGCACAAAACCAAGAGAAACAAATTCCAGGATATTCCCTTCAATAGTACTAAAAGACATGAAGAGAAGTGTGCCTCAACCTAGGGTAGTATCATACATTGAGAGCAACTAGGTAGGTCCTCTGGAGAAGAAAGGGGAAGAAAATCTGCATAAGGGATGATTGATTGACTTCCTAGCAACCCCCTATTCTTTTCTAATATGAGCAGGGGGAATGGTATTCTTAAGCAGGGTAGTAGCATGTCAGAAGGACCAGATCCCTGGTCCTTGCTCTATAGGCTAGAATGAATCTTTTCTCTTTTAGCTGATGCTTTATTAAACTTAATATTTCCAGGGAAGGACTATAAGCTCATAGATTACAGTAAAAATACTCCTTTTGGAAGGATCATCATAGGCTGACATTCCCAGCTATCATGTGTGATGGGACAAATCAAACCAGAGACACTCCAAATTGTGCCCAGGTCTTTGTGATAGGCTAGATGCTCTGACATCCAAATTACATCTATGAGCCTCCATTTTCCATAGAGGGAGATGGTATTTTAGGATGGGTTATACCTCTTTGCTGCTGTGAAATGTGCTGCATCAACAAAGAAGAAAAGAGAAATAAAGTATATCTTCTCACCTTTCCCTTCAATACCTTTCCCGTCTATATTTAGGGATAGTTCTACAAAGACAAATAGAAGAAAAAGGATACAATCTCAAATGTTTTGGATTTCTAAGATAACTAGCAACTCTAAAACTCCATCCATCATTCTACGATCTACTCACATCAATTTAATTTTTGTTCAGTCATTTCTCAAGTATGTCCTGTTTGACTCTTTGTGAGTCCATTTGGGGTTTTTCCTCAGCAAGGACACTGGTTTGCCATGTCCCTTTCAAGTTCAAACAGGGATAAGTAATTTGCCCAGGTTCATATAGCAGCTAATAAGTGTCTAAAGCCAAACTTAAACTCAGGAGGATAATTCTTCTTGACTTGAAGCCCTTGGTGTTCTGTGCACTAAGGCACCTTAGTCACCCATTTAATCGCACCAATACTCAAGGAAAGTAGAAGAATCAGTATATGGAAATATTGTGAAAGCTTTCAAACCAAGATTCATTTTGTGTGTCCCTAAAATAGTCTTAAAATAGAGTCATAAATCTTGTGTAGGGATCTAATCCAGCCTGCTTATTTTATAGTTGAAGAAACTGATACAGATCGCAGAATTTAAGTAAATTGCCCACAGTCACAAAAATAAGAGACAGAGCAAGATTTGAACACAGATTCTCTAATTCCAAATCTCACATTCTTATTACACATTTCACAGCCTCCCAGAGGCCAAGTGGAAAACAGGTGTTCCTCCAAATTGCTAACTTCAATTATTAAACTTCCTCTGTAATAGTACTATCCACGGTACCACCTAATTGTTTATTACTTCTAAGAAGAAAAGAAAAAAAGGAAAGAAAGGAAAAAAGAAGTCCCTTGGATGTTAACATTATTATTAACAATAATAATAATATCTATATTATTATATCTAAATTGACATAATAATATCTATATTATAAGAGAGATAGCTTAGTGGCTCAGTAGATAGAATGCTGGGCTGTAGTCAAGAACACCTGAAAGAAACAATATGGCCTCAGCCAAGCACTAGCTGTGTGATCCTGAGCATGTCACTTAATCTCTGTTTGCCTCAATCCATTAGAAAAGGAAATGGCAAACCACTCCAGTGTTTTTGCAAAGAAAACCCTAAAAAGGGTTTTGAAGAATTGGACACAATTGAACAAAAAACAAAAACAAAATATTAATTGCTTACTATATTGCCTCACTCAGTGCTAAACTCTTTATAATTGTTATCTTGTTTGATTCTCATAGCAATCCTTTGTCTCATTTCTTTCTTATATTTACCTAATCACTGAATGGATGTGGCTTCAGTCAAACTGAGACCTGATAAAGCTTAAAAAAGCCTAAGGTCCTCCATGTCATCCAGGGCCATCTCCAATCATCCTGATCTATATCTGGCCTCTGGACCCAAATGGCTTTGGAGGGGAAAGTGAGGCAGGTGACCTTGCACAGCCCTCTATCACTTCAATCCAATTCACTTGCATGTCATGGTATCACCCCCATGATTCATGGTCATCTTTGGGAAGGAAAGATAAAGAACAACAATTGCAATACATTACAATAATAACTTTAAAAGGCTGCGGTGAGCAGCTAGATGGAGAAGTAAATAGAATACTGATCCTGGAAACAGGAAGACATCTTCTTCAGTTAAAATCTGGCCTCAAATTCTAGTGACCCTAAGCAAATCATTTTACCCTGTTTGCCTCAGTTTCCTCATTTGAAAAATGAGCTGGAGAAGAAAATGGTAACTGCTCCAGTATCTTTACCAAGAAAACCCCAAATGTGATCACAAAGAGTCAGATATGACTGAAATAGCTAAACAACTGTGATAGAAAGAGCATTGTCTGAACTTGAAGCCAGAGAACCTGAGTGTGGCTTTGGGTTGGACTCCTTAATTTGAGCAAATTTCTTTAATTCCCAGCTTCAATTTCCTCACTTTTCAAAAGGGGTAGAAAGGGTTGAATTAGATGATGTCAAAGGTACCTTCCAATGCTAATTTTTTGATGCTATGTGTATAAATAAATGATGAAATCTCCTTCTTGATATCTATCCTCTACAGATTAAAAAGGTAGGGGGAAAAAAGGTTAGAAGTGATTATAGTTTGGAGCTACATTTGCTACCTGCATTTAAATAAACTATCAAGGCATCTTTGGACTTAATGGTCCAAATGATCTGGCAGAAAAAAAAAAAAAAAGGCAACTAGAGGAAATGTAACTGAGGCAACTTCACTACACTGACAAGCGGAAGGGGAAAAAAAAGTTTGTGGTTTCCCAATAGAGAAAATGTTCAAATTTGCCGAGAAGACAGAATTGGGTGGCTGCATCGAGAAGCAGAATCACTCATCTCTCCTGCCTGAGATCTCCTCTCCTTACTGGAGACAAGGCAAGAGAGAAGCCAAAGACTTCATGGAGGAGAAAAGATGTTTCTTTAGTAGGTGAAGAAGATTTTACTGTTTTTGGTAAGTCCCAAGTTGCTTCTCCTCTTGCTATGACTGTGGCCAGTGTGGTGGCTTCTGCTGAGCCTCTGTCATTTCCTGATTTTAGAGACACATCTGTTGGCATTTATCACTACCCCTTTGGCTTAGAAATGTATTTAACTGTCAGTGTCTCCTAGAACCAAAAGATCATTCTAATTTTCTAAATTTCTTGATGATGAAATTGTGTGTGTGTGTGTGGGGGGGGAATCACTGTCATTAATCATTCTGTTTGGGTCCTTTATTTATCATCATTGGTGTAGCATCTCTGCAAAACACACCAAGGTATGCTTTCTGCTTCCAAAAAACATACTTGCAAACATAACAGATGTAGTAATTGAATCTGTAATTTCATTAGTTCCCTGCACCACAGGGAGCTCCCAAAGGAAGGAATGCCTTTCACCAACCTCAAGTTGGTATCTCCTCTGAAATATATAATTTTAGAGAATTGCCTGAGTCCCTGAGAAGTTATGTGACTTGCTCATAATCATACACACGGTGAATAGAGAGGGATTTGAAGTTTAATCTTCCAGGCTCTATACTACTATTCTACTCTACTATTTTGTCTCGCCCTCTGAAGAAATAACAAAGGACACAAACTTTTCTTTCTCTATCAATATTTCAGAAAGCAAGTAGGGCAATTAATTTTAGATTAGATCTGAATCATTATTTCCATATTTTCAAAAACTATTGAGAATAGCAAGAAATGGATGCTCTAAATTTGGTTTTGTGGAGAGGTTTGGAATGTAGTAGAAAAGATTATGGACTGACTTTTGAATTCTATCTTGAGACATTTTATGTGGCTCGTGTATCTCATTTGTAAAATGGGTGTCATAATACTTGTTTTACCTGCATCCTTGGGCTGTTGTGAGGAAATCCCTTTGCAAGTATTATATGAAGTGAAATAGTAGTCTTAGAAGGAATTTGCTGCCAAAATCTTCTGTTGGAGACAAAAGTCAAAGCTCTGTTTACACCATGCCCCTCCCACCCCACAGGAAATCAGATTAAAGTGAACATCAAGGGCAAACTAGAGAAGGTAAAGAAGCAGAAAAGGGCTAAATGTAGTTTGATATTGGTGTAGAAAGGGTTGTATGTGGGAAGAAAGGAGGTGGGGTTGAGTTAGGTAGAGTCCCTCTTTTTTGCCTTGGCGGTATGGGAGATTTGCTGTCTGATTATATATGTGAACTTTGAGCCTCCTGTTGATTTTTGTTTTGCTTTGGTTATCAATGGTGATTTTTCTTCCACATTACCTCCACCTAGTTAGAATCCAGTTCCTAAGAAAGGAAGGTAAAAAGGAAAAAATTAGGGGGGAAAAAATTTGCAAAAATAGGGATAGGGAGTGGACCTGTGATTTCATCAGGATAGAGAATTCCAGAAGGGCAGGTGGTATAGTGGATAGAGCAAAGGGCTTAGAGTCAAAGAGACCGCAAATAAAAACTCACACTTACTAGCTGTGTCACCCTAGGCAAGTCATTTGACCTGCCTGCCTGAATATCTACATCTGTAAAATGAGCTGGAGAAGGAAGTGGCAAACCACTTCAATATCTTTGCCTAGAGAACCCTAAATAGGGTCATGAAGAGTAATAAATAACTGTTCAATAATTCTCTTTATGCTTTTTTGTTGTTGATGACATTCCAATTGTTGAGGTTCAGGGGCATTTGAGTTATGAGTCTGGTGTTACAAGGTGTTTCAAAAAATTTGTAGGCATAGACCTCCAAATCTAGGGGCAGAGATTTTGTCATGATTCTAAGAGTGGGCTAAATTCCAAGAGAAATTAGCAAGGAAAGGAGTTTTAGCAATTAGCAAGGGGAAAGACAAGTTCCCTGGTAGAATTCAACAGTTAATCAGGAGGAAGACAACACGACAAGTGGGGAATTGTGGGGATAACCCTGAAAGGTGTTTGGCATCCTAATAGTTGTTAGCTCTTGTGATGAACTAACTCTAAAAAGGAGTTACATATAACAAAAAGGAAAAAATGCCATGATATGGAAGTTGAACTAATTCTAAAAAGGAGTTACATATAACAAGGAGAAAAAATGCCATGAGATGGAAATATGTCATTGACTGGAGGGCTAATCCAAAATGGGATTTAGCACTCTACAAGCAGTAAGCTAGGATCTACAGTATGAGCATATTTTTTAATTGGGGAAATATAACTTGGGAATTTGACATCATAACTTGGCTTTCTCATTGTATGCAGTAAGTGATATTACTAGAGACCTTTACTTGGGTGGAGCTATAATCAAAAGTCCACTAGAATAAAAGGCCTCCTTAAGAACAAAAGGCCCATTTAAGACTAAGATGGTCTTATCTGTGTTCCTCCCTGCTTGTGTCTGGGAGTAAATAGATTTCCAGATTGTTTATAGTAATTCAGACTTTCTCTGCTAACACCCACTTGGATATCCAGCATCTATCACCAATCCCATCTTTTTTTCAATGCTAGACTCTACATGCCCTCAACTTCTGAGTCCCTCCAAAAAACTGTAATGGAATTAGGGGAAGAAATTTTCAAGGGAATTGTAATGAAATTGAGGGAAGAGATTCCCAAAGAAATTGTAGTGGAATTAAGGGAAGAGATTTCCTCTGTACTTGCTAACGCTGTGAAAAAAAAGAAAAGAAAAAGAAAAACACACTGCAATATACTTTTTTCATTTATCCTGCAGAAGCAAGAAGAGATAGAGCAATGCCTGATCTAGTCTTCCTTGTGGACTTAATGAGAACACCCGTCAAATGCTTTTCACAGCTCAAAGTGCTATACAAATGCTTGTTATGTTTATTTTAATCTTTAGTCATATGCAAGGCTGAGTCTAAGTGCACAGGAATTTAAAAACACTAAAACCACACCTCCAAAGTAACACATCACAGACTTCAGATGACAGACTAGCTTTTCTATGACTAACAATCTTTGTGGTACCAAGATGATTAAAAGAAATGATGTTGGAGAACCAGGCTGAGGTGAATGTCAAAGCCCAAGAGCCCTTCTTGTTTACATTCATTTCAGATTGACAATCTTGGTTAAGTGTATTTGAGAAGTATAACCCACTGGAACTCCCAGACTTCACCTTTACCCCTTACAAGACAAGTGACACACAAATTCTCATAAAGTATCTTGGTGTTTGGATTGTTGGGAAGTTACCAAATCATATCCAGACACAGCCTTAAACCAATTATTTCTATTTCCTATTCAAAATGATTACCTGGAGATACTATAAAATCTAATGCTAGCCAACATCATTAATCCCAGCTAAGGAGGAGGTTGATAGATATCTTGTGCTCAGGTGTTTTGAGTGCCAGTGGGCTAAACTAATCAGGTCTCCTAAATTTGTAGGCTTAAATGCACCTTAATTTGTTTTTCATACCTTCTCTTCCCCCGACTAATATAATGCTAAAAACCAATCAGCAACAAAGATTTAGTAACCTTTATACTACATTTACCATGACTCTGAAATTCCCCACCCACAATCTCACTTCTGAGCAGTGGAAAGATTTAGGGGAAGTAGTGCCATCAGCAGTAAAACACTGCCTTGGGAAATATTCATCTGAAAACACAGTAGTGACCCTGTGTCTCACATCATATGTGCTAAACACACATATAGTTACAGAATGTTATATTCTCACTATATTCATGTTTCCCAGAGAATAAAAAAATTGGCATGTCATATACACTAGAGAAAAAGTACTTGAGGTGATAATAGTTCCTACTATTCAGGCCTGATGACTTGAAAAGTTCTAGCCAATAACTTGATGTCACTTACTTGATTCTAAGTTCCAAACATTTAAGAATATTCCCTGAGCATCATATTGACAGGCAGATAAGTAGTACAGGAGTTAGAGGGCTAGATCTAAAGTTAGGAACTCATCTTCCCTGAGTTCAAATCTGATTTCAGATACTTACTAGCTGTGTGACCCTGGGCAAGTCATTTAATTCTGTTTACCTCAATGTCTTCACCTGTAAAACTGGTGAGGGAAATGGCAAATCATTCCAACATCTTTGCCAAAAAATTCCCAAATGGGGTCAGGCTTGATTGAAACATCGAACAACAACACTGAATACAGACTGGATGGATAATTATAAAGATGAACACCTGTCAGAGGCCATGTAGTCAATACCCTCATTTTATAGATAAGGGGAATGAGGACTAGGAGATTTAACTTACTTGCCCAAGATCACATCACTAGGATAGTAAAAGGAACCCAGCTCCTTTGCCATTAGAGCCCCTGTTCTTTGTGTTGTACCATTAGCAATGATCCTTATATTTTTTCTTTTCTTTCTTTCTTTCTTTTTTTTGCTGAGGCATTTTGGGGTTAAATGACTTGCCCAGGGTCACACAGCTAGGAAGTGTCTGAGATTGGATCTGAACTCAGATCCTCCTGACTTACTCAGATCCTGAATAAAAGATACTTCTTTTACATAACTCCTTTTTCAATGGCTCATTGTAGCATAGAAGTAACCCTGAAACATATTAATGAAATACTAATCCTTAATATAAGGCTGAAAGGTCTTCAGGGATAGAGCTGGTACCCAGCTGTGTGTTTTTAAACCAGCTGTGTTACTTGAGGACCAGATCAAGTTCAGAGAGACATCTCTAAACTGAGCTAAGGGAAATGACTTCTTCACCCTCAACAATTCCCAAAGACTATCTACTAAGAGATCATCACCATGTGCATAAGCAGAGACATTTGGGACTAAAATGAAATCAATGATCCTTCCCATAAATTCCTAGGAAATATGCTACAGCTCAAAACTATGTAAGTCAATCTATTTTCCCATTGAACAATGCTCACATAGAGTAGAACATTCCTCACCAAGGACCAGGCACCTTATTCTTTATAGAAATATTCAGAAATGTTCTGCTTGACCAACCATAAATAACTTACATGTATGTTATACAGATATATACCCTGGGAAAATCCTAACTAATCATCTATAATCTTGTTTATAATGATATAATATTTTGGGGGCACAAAGTTCTGAATTTATTTTTCATAATTTATTACCTGTTGGGGGTGAGAACAACACAGCAGAAATGAAAAGACTGCCTTCATTGGAACCATGAAATCCACAATGACTCCTTAAAAGAGATTTGGGGAAGAAATGCTTGATAACTTTTTGCAGTAGTGGTCCATCAAGACTTATTTTGATGTTTTCTTTCTCTGGTGTTTTAGTTAACTAATGAGTCAGGGAACAAATAATGGGATTTTGTTTTTCCTTGACTAAATTTAACTTTTTCAAAACAGGTTGAATGGTACATACTTGTATGTTATCTGCTAAGTATGGTGGATGAAAAATGAAATGACTGGGGAAAACAGGTTCATCCTTTTGAACATATTAATTTATTAAGTAGCTGTAATTTTTTAAAAGTTCAAGAATAATTAGCCATTTTATTAATCATGTCAACATTTTAATAATAATAAATTTTAAACAATCAGTGGTGATTGAACCTGAGTAGAGCAAAATGAGCTTCCCCATCTGGATGGGGTCTGATCAAGATTGTTAAGAAAGTTAATTCAATCTCATTATTAGTAATGTCCTTCAAGAGACTTAACTTTGAAGTGAGGAATATAGAAAGAGGGAGAACTCTGTATCTCCCCAAATCATTGGTTATTAATAATTATTTCTCCCTCAATGCATGGTAATTCCTTTGAAAACTGAGACTAGACCTGCTTAGCTTAGGCCTGAATCCCAAATACAGGGAGAGGAGAGAGTATAGATTTTTGTACTTTAAAAACAATCAAATAAAACCAATTAATTAGAAGGAACTGTATAAGATTAGATAATTTTATTTCCAAGTGGATAAAAAATTAGGAACTTTCCAAGTTAGGAGAGGGAAAGTGAACATTCCCTGAAATCAGAAAAGGAGGTATCCCCTTCCCCCTAAACAATCTATAAGTAATAAAAGGAATATGGAAACAATAACTGATCAATCAGTTGTCAGATAAGACATATGGGTTGCATAAGATGTATAATTTGTGAGAAAATTCCTTCCATCAATCTTTGGATCTGACCAGTTGTCTGTAACTTTTACACACCTAGAGGTATAGTTCAGATTCCTAGCCAGATGGAGATAGAGTCAAACAACACAATAAGAATTTTTCTCAATTCCCACAACTAAACAAAGTTTTCTCACAAGGAAGAAATTGTACTAGATCTATAATTGAATAGAAAGGATACTGAGCTAGCTCCAGAATTAAGTTGCAAGATGAAGTCAATTGGTTCACTCAGTTCCAACAATTAAATACTTTCTGTTTTAATGCTTTCAAATCCCTTAATATTGTCACAAGAGAACTGTCAGCAATAACTTATATGCTTTGGTATATATGGTAGGCAGGACATCCTAGGTACAAATTTCAATAAGTTGAATCCTTATGATTCGAGATGAGTCCATGTGCCCCAAAGTGAATAACCTTTATTAGAAATGTCTCCAGCTGTTAGCATAATCCCCCAACAGGAATCACCTTGCATTTGCTTAGTATATATTTTCTTTCTATCTATCTATCTATCTATCTATCTATCTATCTATCTATCTATCTATCTATCTATCTATTTTTCTATCTATCCATCCAGATATATATCTGTCACATTGAGATAGACTGGATTTATTTGTTATTATTATCGATTGAAAGTACACTTCCTAAAGTAAGGGTCAGTGGTTTTTCTTTTTGTGAACCTAGTGTCTACCACAGACACATACTAGATAGTTAAAAAAAGCTTATCAATTGACAGATCTATACATTCTAGTTATTGAGGTAGAACATATATTCAAAAGATAAATTAGCAAACAAACTAACATATGGTAAATGTCAAATTAGTAGTAGGAGCAATAAATTCTGCAAATCAGAGATAGCTATGATCACTCTGCATTGGGATAGCCAAAGTAAGGCTTCACAAACATGGTAGAATTTGGCCACTGAAAAATGAATTTGCCTTAGATAAAAGGTTGGAGGGTATATCATATAGGAGAAGAGCTGAAAAAAAAGATGCAGAGGCAAGAACTGGCATATCAGTTATGTCACAGTTAGAGAAAGTGGAAAGAGATCTTATTAAGAAATGGGTTGAGATAAGATTAGAGAGATAAATGGCTCTTGAGTTAAGGCAGACAATGAAATGATGAAAGTTTGTTGCCCCCTTTCAGCTGGAAGAAAGCCAGTTGCAAAATAATGTAAGTCATCCATGAAGCATGAGCTAAATTTACAAGATTTGGAGGATCATTTAGGGAAAAAGCTCAAGGGTTTGGGTTCTTAATGCTACATGAAGTTTTCATGCATGCATGTATACGTGTGTGTGTGTATGCATGTGCACACACTTTAATTCTCTCTAGGTGTGTCTATAAAATCTTTGCTGCAAGAAATGTCTTGATGGATACTTGGGAGGGAAATTGTTTGAACAAAAGTGTGATGTAAAAAGAAAAGGTAGCAATAAAAGATGATTTTTAAATGCTATTTTTACTTATGTGCATGGAAATGCTTTGGTGAAGTAGAAAAAGTACTGGATAAAATTCTAACTTCAGCACTATTTCTAGTTGTATGACATTAAAGCAAGTCACTAAATCTCTACAAACCTCAGCTTTTTCATTGTAGAATAAGGAAGTGATAGAATTCTCAAACTTTGGGGAGATCTAAGTTTACCTCTAAGACCAGCCAACTAGTTTATTTTAAAGTGTTTAGGAAACAACTCTAGAATTCATTTGGTTAATTGAGCTAATTAATCAGTTTAGGGCTATGAGTTTGCAAATGGAACTCAGAGCAGTTAGAGGAAATTTGGGATCAGGTTACAAGACTGTACTTAGAATGTGAATATGATGTAGGATAATGATTTCTGGATCATGTGGCAAAACTATACAGCTGGTTATCTCAGTTCATTAATGCTTCGGTTTCGATTATCAAAAACAATGAAGATGATCACATTCAAAGCCTAAAACCAGTTACTAAACACCCCCAAAAGGCCTTAAAGTAAAGAGTTAGAAACCTACTGGTACTATAAAAAGGGTTCTGAGCAAAACAAATATTCTGCCCATGTGGAGGTGAGAACTCACAAAGACAAATTAAGAAGTAGATGGGATAGGCAGGGTAGCACCTATGTAACTTTGTAAGAAGGATACTCTTGCTTCCAGATCCATGCTATTTCTCTCTCTCTCTCTCTCTTTCTCTCTCTCTCTCTCTCTCTCCCTCTCTCTCTCTCTCTCCCTCCCTCCCTCCCTTCCTCCCTCCCTCCTTTTCTCTCTCTTTCTCTGTTTCTCGGTTTCAGAATTAGTCTTAGTTTCTGTCTCTGTCTATATCTCCATCTCTCTCTATCTCTGTCTCTTTCTGTGTGCCAGCCCATAGAGCTGAAGAATTCATTGTAATCAAGGATTCCAATTTGCCTATTCTACAGGAACAGTCATTTGCCTTTGCACTAATCAATATTGAGGACCAGCGATTTTAGCTGAATATCTTCTCTGACTCGTGGTGGAACCAATGGAGACCATAGAATTAGGCAGGGAAGTATCTAATCCTTTCAAATATTGAGTTTGATCTACTGGTTGACATAGTTTATCCTTAGAGAAGATAATTACTAGGGCATCAATAGTTTGATAAATGAACTCCTAGTGCTAGACCCTGGTTAGCTGAATGTGAAGGGTGCCTAGAGAGAATTTCCCTATTGAACAAATTTGCATATTTGAATGATATAAACTTACAATAGCAATATAATATATATAATAAAAACTGAATATATTATAATCCAGTTTAAATATCAAATGTACTAGTTCAAGGTTATACACTGAGCACAGTACCTAATATGTAGTAAATATTTAATACATTCTTGATTAATCAGTTGCTTGAATATTCATTTGGATATACATTAGTCTTCTTCCTATCCACTCGAGCCAGTGTGGTATAATATAGTGTTAGTTTTTGAGAAGGAAGGCCTGATCGTGAGTCCTGCCATTGTCACTTGTGGCTGTGGGGGTTCATTTAAGTTACAACATCTATCAGGATCAGTTTCCCCATTGGCAAAACAGAGACAGGATTTGAGGAGGGATAGAGTAGAGAGGGAGATAGTTGGAAAAGTATCAATGGTAGAACCAAACAGTCTTGGATTTTAACACAATAAAAGAGAGATATAGGGTGTGTCAGTAAACACGGATCAAAGAGGGAGCATCCTACTCAAGTTCCCTGTTCTGTTTGCACTTGTTGAGTCTATGATTGTACCCATTACAGGATTGCTACACAATCCCCATCTGACTGTCTAAGACTCCTACACACAAGGACATTGTTTCTTTCTGTACCCACCACCCCATGGTTACATAGAAAACAAACACTCCTCACCCTTTCTGGACATATTTAGCAGGAGTCATGGACACCCTCTGTGACAGTTTGCTCCCACTCCTATTCTTCTTAGCTTCTTCCTATCCAGGAAGATTACAACATCTAATGAAGTTGGTTAGCAAGAGTTTTTACTAATTCCTCCATCCTTTCCATACTAATCACAAGAAGAAAGTATCACATTTCTACCAATCTTTAGAATTAAAAGCACTTTGTAGATATTATTTCACTTGATCCTGATGACTACTCTGGAGAGGTAGGTTGTTTAAGTATATTTCTATTTTATTAAGTATTATTATAATAATAATAATAATTAAGTATATTTCTATGGGGAAACTGAACCTGATAGATGTTGTAACTTAAGCAAACTGCCACAGCTAGTAAGTGACAGTACCAGGACTCAAAATCATTCCTCCTATCTCAAAAGTCAGCATCTTTATACAATACCATGCTGGCTCCAGTGAAGAGGAAGAACACTACTCTGTCATTGATCAGCACCAAATCCAGAGTTGTCCTTTCATATAGACAGAACAGGTGGCTTTTTTGTGTGGTATGATTTTTAGAAATTACCATTTGGACAACCTATTAGTTTTGATAATGACTGAAAATATAGAGGTGTTCTGCTAATTACTCAGTATAAACAAGACAAAAAATAATGAAGCAATTCCTGTTCTCAAAGAGGTTATATGGCCATCATATTGGTTGGTTTTGTTTAACTGTTTTTCTTTGTTACAAGGGAAGATTTATGGAAAGAATGTGTAGGGAGGCAGGGTATTAGGGATTATTTTGGGAAATGATTGTAATTTAAAGACAAAGAACATCAAAACTTTTAAAAATTAAAATTTGATTACTCCCTTGTAAAAATCATAAATTATATATGTCAACATGGATCCATCTACATAAGACTGGATGCAAATAGAGAGAATCTTCTCTATTTTCCTCCAAGAAAATGTATCTGAGAGATATTAGAATTTTATCTCTCTGCCTCACTAAATGTTGCTAGTCTGAGGGAATTAATTCTCATGTTCAAATCACTGTCTTTATCCCTATCTATTGAGGAAGGAGAGATCCAAATTATATAGCCAAAGACTTGACTTTTTTCCACCAAATGGCTGTTCCACAAAGACTATTACATACAACAAATAGCAAATAAGCTCATTTATTCAAGTTGATAGCAAAGAATGCAAGAAGTTATACATATATAAAGTATATATATTTGTGTGTGTATATAAGTATATTTGTGTGTGTGTATATATATGTGAAAATTAGAATATGCCAGACAATACACAGAATGAATGTTCAACACTAAGAAAGAGGTAAAATTCCAGATTTTATCAAAGGAGAAAATCCCCTGAAATCTCAATGACATGATTGGGGTACCATTTCCTTTACATGTGAACTTCTTTGTAAAATCTTTTTCTCCTTCTAGATACCTCTCCCTAAAGGAAATCTGAAACTATGTGTATCTCCTTTCAGATTTGGAACCCAGAAGCACCAGTACCTCTCTTATTCCAAGTTCTTATTAATTCCATTCTTTATGCAGACATGGAGAACCAAGACAATACATTCTCTATCAATTTAAAAAGTCTTAACCAAATTGACCATTCTGGTTACAAGGGTAGCTAGGTGGTACCATAGAGCACAAAGTGCTAGGCCTGGCATCAGGAAGACTCATCTTCTGAAGATCAAATCCAATATTAGACACTTACTAGTTATGTGACCCTGAGCAAGTCACTTAGCCAGCCAGAGGAAATCGTCTCAATTTCCTCATCTGTAAAAAGAGCAGAAGAAAGAACTTTCAAACTATTCTAGTATCTATGCTAAAAAAAAAAAATCCCAAATGGGATCATAAAAAGTCAGATACTACTGAAAATGACTTAATAATAATAATAATTTGGTTACATAAAAAATTATAGTAATGTATATTTTTGTTAAAATGAATTATTTTGCTCTCCTCCCTCTGTTCAATTCTGGGCCTAACATTGCCACAGTGTCTACTGATTTCTTTTGATGGATTAGCCTTATATAATCTATACTCATTCAATTATTTGGCATGATCTGGACAATAGACACTTTATTCACTCAGTTTTTACTCTATGGATATTGAACTAATGATGCTTTGTATCTATGAATCATTCTAGTCTCTGAAGAATGAAAGCTGAGAGCATCATTCAGAAGTCAATGGAAAGGCATATTGTATTTAAGAGTAGGCTGCAATCCATAACTAATGAAGAAATATGTAAAGGCTATCATTAGAAAGTAAATAATTGGGGCAGCTAGATGGCGCAGTGGATAGAGTAGTAGCTCTGAACTCAGGAGGACCTGAGTTCAAATTGATCTCAGGCACTTAACACTTCCTAGCTGTGTGACCCTTGGCAAGTCGCTTAACCCCAATTGCCTCAGCAAAAAAAAAAAAAAAAAAGTAATTGGAAAAGGATTTGGGACAATCATATTATAATACCATTATTATCTATGCAATGTCAAGAGGTCTAGAAGAAGGATCTTCCAGCATATCAAACACATACCTCTAGAGAATTTTCAGGAGAAAGACACTTGACTTCCTTTACATCCCAACAGAAATTCTCTTTTTTCAGGAAGCCTTTCCTAGTCCCTCTTAATTCAGTGTCTTCCCTCTGTTAGTTATTTCCTATTTATCTTGATATAGCTTGTCTTGCAAATATTTTTTGGCAGGTTGTCCCCACTATGTTACATGTCTTCAATTGTAAGCTCCTTGAGATCAGGAACTGTCCTTTGCCTCTTTTTATATCCCTAGTGCTTAGTACAGTACTTGGCACATAGTAGATGCTCAATGTTGATAGGTTGATGGATTGATTGATGAAATTACCTAAAGGGAAGGAATATCAAAGCACTGATCTATACAGTTGGGGTATTGCCCACATATTGAACTCCAGATTCATCAAAGTATCACTTCTGATGCACATTTTTGTTTTGTTTAGACTATGGTCTTTTGCTAAAATATATAGCTTAATATTTTTATTCATTCATATAGTCAATTGATTGCTGTTAAAAGAGAGCAAAAGTGATTTCTTAGTATGATCTCTCTTCCATGGAATATCCTCTGACGGAAATGTAAATAAATAGTGAAGTAGCCAAAAGACAGGAGAGGAAAAGAGAAAGAATAAGATGTTATATCTTTCACAAACTGCCTAGTCTACAAATAATAGAGCTGTAACCTGTTGGCAAGTATCTAAGCTCGCCTAGCTTTTACCCTAGGAAGTAGATTCAATTGAATTAAGGAGACCAAGAGTCTCTGCTTTCCTCCTAACTATTGAAGAATCCCATCAAGGGTTTAGGTCCAGTGGTGTAAATCTTGGCCTCTTGGTGGTGAGCTCAGACAACAAAACCAAACCTTTCCTACCACTAAAAGATTTCTTGAAAGTATTTAGCCAGCTAAGAACTATTAAACAAATTAGAAGGTCCCCAAATGTGTCATTCATTCACTCATAGCACTGGATTGCCAAAGGGTGAGTTAGAGAAATTTGGTCTCCTGAGAAGAGTTAAAAGTCAGACAGGAGCCAGTCAACAAAAATAGAAGTTTCTGGTCAAGAGTTGCTGCTTGCTTAATACTTAAGAGGACCCTAATGAATGCCTCTAATTGTTTTGAAAGAAGAACAAGATCCATCAGTAGTTGACAGACGTAAAGACCTGAGGAAGGTAGTCATGCTTCCCATCAGCCCACCAGTTCAATGACTCCTGCAGGATAACAATCCTTTTAAAAGTCTCTTACTATTAGCACATAAGTCAACTTTTCCTTTTCCAAAAGACTTTGCCTCCAGTGGAGATTTATATAACACATTTGTGTTGCTGCTATTTTCTCTTTTTAAAAAAATCATCCATATAATAACTTTAACAGGCACATCATAGGAGGCTGCCTAGATTCCAAACATTTCCTTGATGTAGGATGATCACAATAGAAAGGAATGTGACTCCTATCCAATAGTCTGTAAGTTTTTGTCTTCCCTAATCCCTGTAACTAAATCACTGGGTACTTTAGAGTCTCTGACCTAAATTTTAATTGATGCCCACCACCATTTTAGACTACTCAGTGATTTTAACCAGACAAAGGAAAAAAAGAAAGATTGAGACAGCCCAAAGAAGTTCTCCAGGGAAAGAAGAGGAAGGCTAAAAGTGTGGCTAGTCACTATTACAATTCATTGCAATGACCTTTCCATTTATAACAGGATTATAATCCTTTTGTCTTAAAGTAGCTGTTGTTTCTCAACATAGGGTGGAATGAAAATATAGAACATTTTCTATTCCATTCTATAGAATAGAATAAAATATAGAAATAGAAAATTGAGAAAATATAGGTGAACACCACCAAATTATCAAGCACAGAGAGGTAGAAGTGTGATAATAGATGCATGCCAGGGTTAAAGTGAGGAAGATTTGAGTTAAGATACCATCTTTGCCAGCTGAGTGACTATGGAAATTCACTTTAACTTCAATCACCTTCTCTTTCCTTCTCTTTAAAATGGGGATAATTGGGCCAGCTAGGGGGTGCAATGGATAGAGCACCAGCCCTGAAGTCAGGAGGACCTGAGTTTAAATCTGATCTCACTTAACACTTCCTAGCTGTGTGACCCTGGGCAAGTCACTTAACCCCAATTGCCTCAGCAAAATAATAATAATAATAATAATAAATTGGGGATAATTCTGCCTATATTATTTACTTTAGGAGATTATTAAGAAACCCAAATGGGATAATACATGTAAAATTTTTAAACTTTAAGGACCCATAAAAATGTCAGTTACTAATAAGAAAAGAATGGAAGCATTATCTAATTACTAGACGGCCTCTTCTAAGGATTCTAGACTTGATTGGCAGCTGGGTGACATGATAGATCTGGTATCAAGTCCAGCTTCAGATACTTAGTAGCTATGTGACCCTGGGCAAATCATTTTTTAACCTCTGTCTGCCTAAGTTTCCTTATCTGTAAAATAGGGATAGTAATATCATTACCTGCTAGAATTATTTTGAGAATACAATGAGATAATAATTATAAAGTACTTTGCAAATCTTAAGATACTACATAAATACTAACTAAGTATCATTATTACTATTATTATTACCCCTCTAAAATGAGTAGTTTGTTCTCAATACCTTAGCTTTGGATATTCATCATGAAGATTTTCAAGTTCCAGCCTTGTACCTTGAAAAATGTTCTTTTACTAGAGCTGGTCTATGGCCAAAAGTTGTGAAGTTGACATTAATACCCCCATGGGGTACTTTTTATATCCCATGGCCCTTTGACCCTTCCCATATCATTCCAAAGATTTAGCTCCTGAACTGAACCAGATTACTTTCACTGCTGTGACCAACACTCTTAACTCTTAACCTGAAGGTGAAACAGAATGAAAAAAAAAGGGAAACATTGGATTATTAAATAATGACAGTAGAATTTAAGTGAAATTCTCCCCAAGATGTGGTAGAATAGTATTCCATATCATCCCCAGAAATTTATTGGGAAATATAGTGCTTAATGATTTGATCACAAAGCTTAATAAAAGTACATGTGTGTGTGAAAATGTCAGCAGAACAATGAAAGGTACTAAAATTGAATTCTTAATCACAAAGACCATTATTCAGCAGAAAAAGTCATGAACCTGGAATCCTAAGGGAACCCAAACTCAAATCCTGCCTGGCTTTATAGTGTGTAACATTAGACAACTTACTTACTCATTAGTCAAGAGAGGAAAGGGAAAGGAATAAGCCTTCAAATAGTACTTCTTATGAGCTAGGTACTTTGTGAAATGCTTTAAAAATATTATTTCATGACAACCTTTAAAGGTAGATGCTGCTCTCATTCCCATTTTACAGTTGAAGAAATTGAGGCAGTTAAAGGTTAAGTGACTTGCCAAGGATTATTCATCTAGTAAATAAATGGTGTCACATATGAATGCAAGTTTTCCCAGCTCCAAGACCACTGTTCTACCCGCTGTGCCACCTTGCTACTATCATAGCAAGAACCAGCCCCTATCATAGAAGTTCCAGAAATAAAAGGGCTCTTCAGGGACAGTCTTTGGTAAAGAAATGACAGACAAGTAAAAGAAAGCCATCCCCTTCTCCCTTCTCCCTTCTGCCTCATAGAATCCCCTTACTTTCTTCAGGTCAGAACATAAAGCCTTTCCCGATTTCCCCAAATACTGATATCTTTCCTTCTGAAACATTTATTTTATACCTATCAATACATATTCATCCAAATATATATTGTTTCCCCTGATCATATAGGCATATTAAAAATAGACATTGTTTCATTTTCTAATAAGAATAGACATTGTTTCATTTTCTAATAAGAATAGACATTGTTTCATTTTTAATAAATGATTGCTGATTGATTCAATGACTTCTTTAGGGTATCTGGAACAATTGAGGTGAGAATCCCTCTTTGCTCTCTGCTCAGATCCTTTTTAGAATATTGGGTGAGGCTCTGGGTGCTACTTTGTTGGAAGCATATTGATGAGCTGAATTATATTCATATGAGTTTGATCAGGATAGTGAGGCTCCCAGAGCCCATACCCTCTGAAGATTGGTTGAAGGAAATGGTGATGTTTATCTGGAAAAGAGAAGAGTTAGGGGAAACATAATAATTGTCTTTCAGTATTGGAAGGACTTTCACATGGAAGATTTATTCTGCCTTATCCTAGGAGCTACAAGTGGTTCAATAATTGGTAATTAAAGCAGTATACATTTTGACTACATGGGGGGAAAACCTTGTAATAATTGGTGGCCCAAATGGAATGGGTTATCTCTAGAGGTAGTGTTAGCCATCACTAAAAGTCTTTAAGAAGATGGAGAATGACCATTTGTCAGATTTTTGTAGAGGAAAATTGGCATGACAAATATGAAAAAAATGCTAGACTCGGAGTAAGGAAAACTGAATTTGAATCCAGACTCAGAAATTAGCTGTATGGTTATACAAAAGTCATCTTAAAGCCTCAGAGTTTCCATTTTTCAAATCTGTAAAATAGGTATATTAATATAGGGTAGGTATTATGAGAATGCCTTGCAAAACTTAAAGTTTATTATTATTATTGTTATTACTAAAACACAATTTATTCTACTCATATATAGACTGATAGCTAGAAGAGACCTTAAAAATAATTTTGCCTACATTCCTTGTTTTATAAATAGGTAAAACATAACTTAACAAGATTAAATTACTTGCCCAAAGTCTCACAGACAATATGCAACAAAATTAGACAATATGAATAAACCATAGGACTTGGAATTTTGCTTTCCTCATTGGGTGTGACCATAGTTGGCAAGTTAATTTCCATATTTTTCAGTTTACTCACCTGTAAAATGGAATACTAATACTTAAAGGATTTCCCTCAATTACAGAGTTCATTTGAGGTTCAAAAAAATAATGAATGTTAAAAGTACTAACATTAAAATATGTGAAGTATATCATTTCCACAAGGTTATTATGAGGGCCAGCCATTTTCTCTAAAGTAAAATCCAACTTTTCCTGATCCCATTTGTGGTTTTCTTGGCAGAGATACTGAAGGGATTTCCTTCTCCAGTTCATTTTACAGATGAGGAAACTGAGGTAAACAGGGTTATGTACTTGTCTAGGGTCACACAGCTAGTAAGTGTCTGAGGACATATTTGAACTCAACTTTTCCTGACTCCTGGCCTGGCATTCTATCCACTGTGTCATTCAGCTTCCAGGTGTGAGGACCACAGGTTGTAATATATATACAAAGTATTTTGCAATGACTAGTCAGCTTAATAAATGTCAGCAGGAGATCAGATCTTTTGCTTACAAAGCCTCATCACTTTCTACTAGATCAGACTTCCTGTGAGGGATGGGGAGGCTGGGTCTAAATCCCAGCTTCTTGAACTATGGTTTATGATCCCATATCAGATCTCATAACTGAATGTGGGGATCATGAAATTATGATTTACCTATATTCCTGGGGGTCACATAAAAATTTCTCAGGTGAAAAGAGATCACAAGTACAAAAAGTTCAAAAAGTCCTGATCTAAATAACCTCAAAGAACGCTTCCAGATCTGAGATTCTTAGCTTATGCGATGTTTGTATGAGCTGTATATAAATTATATCATTGCAAAGTCTTGTAAGAGCCATATAGGTATGGAGAAAGGTAGACAGATCAAATGCAGCTAGGTTATCCAATGAATACAGCACTGAACCTGTGGAGTTAATAATACCTGAATTTAAATCCAGCCTTAGATACTTCCTAACTGTATGACTCGGGGCAAGTCACTTGACCCTATTTGCTTATTTCCTCATTTATAAAATGAGCTGGAGAAGGAAATGGCAAACCACTCCAGTATTTTTTGCCAAGAAAACCCCAAATGGGCTCATGAAGAATCTGACAAGGTTGGAATAATTGAATAAAGATATATAAAAGACTTAGAAGCAATCACATACAAGGCCCATTCTATTTTATCACAAATGGATCAGGTGGTGACAGTAGAAAAATTTCCCCTTCTCTTTAGGTAATAATAATAGCTAATAATTGGTATTTATAAAACCCCTTAAGATTTGTAAAGTGCTTTACAAATAATATCTCATTTTATTCTCACAACAACTGGGAATTTAGAACTATTATCTCCACTTTATAGATGAAGGCAAAGGCTGAGGCAGTTTAAAGTTTAAAAGTGACTAGACCAGAACTGTGCAGTTAATAAGTGTCTGAATTTGCTCTTCTGACTCCTGACTTGTGAACTGATAGCCTCCTGTAATTCTGTCATTTAACTAATAAGAGCTCCAGGAGGTACTTGTAATATCTGATACATCCCTACCATCTTACATTTTCTCCTATTCTCCCCAAAACAGGTCTTTATTGAGTCAGGCTGCTCCCAAAATGCTGGTTCTAAATTTGTTATATTATATGTGGAAAAACCTGACAGACAAATGATTCTGTTGGTCATTTGTTTTCATTTTAAACTTAGTAACTACCAACAAAAATAAACACAATTTAAAAAAATTTACATAAAAAACTTTTAAGTTTTTTAATACACATATCAACTTTAACAATCAATTATTAAGCACTTATTCAATGCCAACCATTGTGCTAAAAAAATTCCTTATTGATCATATGTCCTCTTTTGAACTCTTGTATTTTCCCAGATTTTTGTTGCTGTTTTCATTATTGTTTACATAGTTGTGGACAATATGTATATTGTTCTGATTCTGCTTTTGACACTCTGTCTTACTTCATATAAATCAACAGATTTGTTTTTGGGCTCTTCATAATTGTGTCTTAAACTGTAATTGTTTTCTTATGGTACAATGAAATGCTGCAGTTTATTTAGCCATTCTCCAATCATTTGAACATGTGAATTATTTTCAATTTTTATTATGAATAATACTGCTCTGAATATTTTTGTGCAGATCTTTTTTCTCTCAATAACAATTATGACATAACCTTACGCAATGAAAAGATGACATGTTTTAAATTTACATGTGAAAGAAAATGGTCATTAATATGCTTCATAATAGTCAAGGTCCAAAAGACTGTAAGCCAGATTGATAGATTGAATCTGCTCAGTTAGTGTTGAATAATTTTTTTAACTACACCTGGCCCCAAAAACTCACATTCACAAATATAGGATGGGTAAAGCCTAACTAGATAGCAGATTTTAAAATAGATCTGGGGGTTTTAGAGACTTGTTTCCTCAATATGAGTCAACGACCCACTATGACTGCCAAGAAAAGAAAAAAAAGCAAATACAATATTGTGCTATATTAAGAGTTTCATTTTATCTAGAATAAGGGAGATGATAGCACCACCGTAGTAGTAATAAACACACTAAGTGCTAAGTACTGTGCTAAGAGCTAGGAAAACAAAGAAAGGCAAGACAGTTCCTACCCTCAAGAAGCTCATAATCTAATCAATATAAGTGAAAGCTAATATAAGCTTACGCCATTGAATAGATTTGTGATTTTCTTGATATAGGTGTTCCCTCCAATGATGCAGATAACATGACTGTCCATTCTGTGGGACTTCCATCTTTGTCCTCCCACAAATTCCTCCCAAATGCTAGTCTGCATTAAAAGACTGTACAGGTTAAGATACTACTGTATTCTGTCCAGATAAGACCACACCTGGAGAATTGTGTTCACTTTGGGGTGCCATGTTTTGGGGAAGCAACATTGGTAAGCTGGAGAACCACTAAGAGGAGAGCAGCCAGGATGGTAAAGAGCTTCAAGTTCATATTAAATGAGGATCATCTGAAATACTGCAAATATTTAGATCACAAAAAAAGGGAGTTAGGCTATAAAGGAAAATGACAGCTTCATGTATTTGAAGGGCTATCACAGGAGAGAGGACTAAGACTCATTCTTTTTAGACTCAGAGAATAAAACCAAGAGAAATGAGAAGTAATTAATGGAAAAAAAAAAAAAACTTCTTAAGAATGAGATATCCCAAAGTAAAATGGCCTGTCATGGAAGATATCACATTCCTTTCCTACTCTCCCCCACTTGACAGTGTCAAGCAAAGGTTGGATGACCACTTTTCAGTAACATTGTAGGTGGAATAAAGATTCAGTTATCCAAAAAACAGATCTATACTCATTATATGGACAAACTTCCATTTGTAGTTATGAAGAAGGGAGGTTGCTTTAGGCTATGTCTCCTTCCACTAGGGTGAATGTTATCCAGTGGCAGATTGTTGAAATGTAGAGGGGTTTTCTTTTCAGAAACAGAATGGACTTGAGAGCCTTAGGGAATCCTTCCAACTAAGTTTCTGTGATTTTTCAAATGAATGGATTTTGAATAGATACTTGTGTCCAAGTTCTAGCTCTAATAATAATTGAAGTGGAAAATCAGCTATCCACTTTGACCTGTAATTAGCTCATCTGTAAAATCTAAACCATTGCATTTGCATTACTTCACAAGGTTGCTATGAGAAAAGTAATTTTTAACTCTACAGTGATATACAAATGTGTGTTGTTATTTTTAATCACAGAGTGAATACAAATCATCATACATTTTCTTTCTGCACTTCATACTTCAGGAGCTGCCAATGATGCACTTAAAACTATGTTCAAGCTGCCCATTTTGGTTTTGTATTACTAGTTGATTGGAATAAATATTCATATAAAGTCTGTAAGACTCCTCACTGAGAACATTGCTGTTGGAAGTGAAGGTAAGGTACAGGTTGGATAAGCACTTTCCAGTGCTAAGAATCTGGGAGATTCAGATGAAGCTGATGTTTTGACTTATGGGGGGGGGGGGGGGGTAGCTTCTAACAAGCTGGAAAGACTACAAGTTTCCCATAGAGATGGTGATTTCTTGCCCACCAGACACACACACACACACACACACACACACACACAGAGAGTAAGTTATAGATTATTTGCTGAAGTGTATGGCAAAACACTCTATCCATTACAACACCTAGCCAAGAAAGACATTAATATGTTAATGGTGTCCAGGGCAGCTAAGATGGTAAGAATCCACCACATCACAAATGATCTTTAGATCACTTAAGAGAACAGAAGATATTTATAAAAGAAGACTTGGGGGAGAGCTATGATAAATGTCACCAAATGTCTAATGTAAAAGAGGGATTAGATTTATTCTTCCTGACCTCATGAGACAGAAGCAGGACCAATAGAAGTTGTGAAGAAGCAGATTTACTCTGAGTATATGGAGGGGAAAAAAAGAAAAGAAAAAAAAACTTTCTTAATTTTAGAAAGGTCTGAAAGTAATATGACCTGCTTCTAGAAGTAAGGAGTTTTCAATCCCAGTGATCAATGATGTTGTAGAGAGGGATTTCTATTCAAAGAGAGATCAGACTACATGAATTCTGAGCTTCCATCCACTCTAAGATTTCATAATTCTTGTGGTTGTGATCTGTAGCAATGGATAGAAAGTCCACACTAGTGGAATATGGCTGACTGAAGTAATGCCAGTTCCATTAAGTCAAGCAATTTGCTACTTCAGGATGAATTTCCTTTCAAGGATCCAATAATTGGCCAAGTCTCCAGATTATTCTAAATAAAGCAATTATTCCAGTGGAGGGAAAAATATGACTAGCTCAATTGCTGGAAGGCACATTTCATAATCTGAACTCTTTATTTTTGAGGCCTAAAGATTTCTTTGGCCATATATTGATTATCTCCCCCACTCAGAACTTGCTAATATTACCTTTATTACTCTTCAATTGACCCCCCATCCCAAAACTTTCATCTCAACCCAAATATTTTCTCATTTTCATATCATGATATTTCCATTTCAGAAGATCATTATTTAAGTTGAACTGTATATCCTTTCTGCCTCTCTACACTTTCCCAAGTCTGTCTCTTCCTTACTCTAAAAAGGCAATATTTAAAAATATGTATAAATGGTAGTTCTTGTATGTTTGTCTTAGAGTTGGAGATATGGTTTATATAAAAAAATAAAGGACTTTGCTTCTTTGTTGCTTTGTTTTGTTTGTTTGTTTTTTCCCAATCCCATTATGATGCTCTGTTCTTCAATAAAATATTATACTTGAAATCAGAATATCTAGATTCCAGTCCCAGATTTAAATTTGTGAATTTTGTATTCTCAACTTTTGTTGTTGTTTAGTTGTTTTCAGCTTAATACATATGTAACTTGATTTGTGTCTAAGGTTGTTGGTAAGTCAATTTTTTCTTAGCCATTTCCTTTTCCAGTTTATTTCATAGATGAGGAAGTTGAGGCAAACAGGGTTAAGTGACTTGCCCAGGATCACCCAGCTAGTAAAAGTTTGAGGAAGGATTTGAATTCAGGAAGACGAGTCTTCCTGATACCCAGCCCAGTGCTCTATCCAATTCTGTCACCTAGCTGTTCCTTCCTTATCTTTAAAATGGAAAAAAATAACAATAATCTTTATTCACCACCAAGGGCAATTCTGAGGATTGAAATAGACAATGTAGGGTTAAAAAATGATTTTATGATCTTAAAGATGTACTGGCTTTTTTTAACCCAAAACTCATATTTTTATCAGGGTGGAAACCCTCTCCACTAGTGAAATTCAGCAATTTATTTGCAATTTGGAGTCCTAGAAAGTTACCAGAGCAATAAAGATTTAAGTGATTTTCAAAATATGCATCATAAGCAGGATTTGAATCTTCTTGACAAGTCTTGCCCTCTAAATCCACAGCACTCTGTTGTTTCCCAAAGTGTTAATATACATGTCTATCATCATCATCATCATGTCAGGCTTGAAAATGTAAGCTCTATTCAATTAAATTAATTAAGTTAAAATTAAGCCAATTTAAAAATTAACTTCTGGGTCTCAGTTTCCTTATTTGTAAAATGATTACTAAATGGTCTTTGAGCTTTCTTCCAACTCTAGATTTATGATCATACAATGCCATGTGAGTCCTCAATAAATATTTATTGGTAATGATGACGTGCTGAGATAATTAATGTTTCAGTTCCTCCTCCCTATTTATCTCTTTCAAATATTTACAGACTGCTGGTCATGTTTTCCTTTGTCACCTTGTCCAGCTGTATATACTCTATAGTGAAGCCCTTTAATCGTTCCTGTATCAACCTGCACTTTAGCCTCCTAATTTTTGTTGCTTTTCTCTGATCTCTTCAAACTGTTTATACTTTTCAATCTTCAAGGTTCTAGAGCCTGAATTAGGGCTGAATGTAGCCAACTCACTAGACTGACTAAAGTTAATCATTCTGTGAGTTTTGGCCACAACCCAAATCCTCAGACTACTGTGGAGAGGAGGAGAAGGGAGGGTAGGGTGGAGGAGAATTTATTTAATGACCATTCCACTTCCCCCTCCAGTTTACATTTAGAATTATAAACTTTTAGTTTAGATGGGGACATTAGAAGACATCTAGTCTTATTCCTCACTTTATAGAAAAGGAAGTGGAAGCCCTTAAAAGTTAAATGATATGCCCAAGATCACACAGCTAATTAGTGACAAGACTAATTAGAGTCAGATCCCACTGAGACTAAAACTCCCTGACTAGTATTCTTTCTACAAGAAATTGTGTGGTACAATATTGATTAGGAGGCAGCTAGGTGGTTTAATAGATACATTACTAGATCTGGAGTCAGAAAATCCTGAGTTCAAATACAGCTTTCACTTACTAGCTGTGTGACTCTGAACAAGTCATTTAATTTATTTGCCTTATTCATCTTTCATTCTCAGAAAGCACCAATAACATCAGGAGGTTGATATCTTGACATGTAGGTGAGTTAGATTTAAATGAGACAGAGCAGTACAAAGTCTTCAACTTCACTCTTTCCTTTAGGGTCATCAGAGTTGAACAGCAAGACATAGGTTAGGACAACTGGCTATGGTCCAGCCTACACTTGCTTTATGTACTGGAGATGGAAATGGCAAACCAGTCTGGTATCCTTGCCAAGAAAACCCCATGGACATTATGGCCCAGATAATGAAGAATGGGACATGACTGAACAACAAGAAGAAAATGAATTATTCAAGCCTCTGAAACATGGCAAGGAGAGATCATCCCTATGAAGGTTAGATCTCTTTCTAAGATGCCAGGCTGATCAGCAGTGGTCTCAGAGGCGGTAGACTATTTCTGATTCTCTTCTTTAGAAAAATACCAAAATGACAAATAAAGCACAAAGGCCATTGGACCAATATATTATTTCTGTCTAAACTAGTACATTTATAAAGAGGAAGACTTTTTTGAGAACTACAGCTAACTTCCACCCCAACTTCCTCATACAGAAATGAGCATACCCCCTCCTCCCAAAAAATACCCTTATGCACACAAATACATATGCAAAATTCTTGCTAAATCTGACCTGATGGCCCATTTGAGCATTCAGATTCCTGAGGGCTTAGAAGACTCATATCTGGTACTCTTCTCCTTCTTTCTATTTCCACTTCAAAAATTCCATATCTTTTAAGTCAGATTTCTTCCATCCAAATTACATCCTTCTCTCATTGAATCCTTGGATTGTAAACTTCATCAAACAATAAGCTTTTATTAAGGACCCACTATGTTCTAGGGACTATGCTAATTGCTGTGGATACAAAGACAAGAATGATATAGTTTTTATTTTCAAAGAAGTTATACTGAAGATGAAGACATATAAATATATAGAAAGGAAGAGAATACTTAGTTTAGAATTAGTTGAAAGCTTAAAATTCTAACCCCCTCATTGTGCAGATAAGAAAAATTGGGATTCAGAGAAGTTAGCATAAATAGTGACTTCTCCAAAATCATATTAGTGATAGAACTGGTATTTTAACCCAGTTCTAAAAAGGTCATCACAATATGCTTTCCCTTGGATCACACAATCTCCCTAATCAAATGATAACAATTAAAATATTGTTTTAATAAAAAAATAAAAACAAAAATATAAAACAAATGATACACATAGACACACATGTATATATGTATATGGAGTATACATGTATGTATATATACATGTATTCTAAACATGAATATATGTATAATTTATATAATAATATTAATAATATTAGCGTTTTACCTTTTATGAAATTCTTTCCTTACAACAAGCTTGTAAGGAAAATAGTACTGGTATTATTGTACCTATTTTGTAGATAGAGAAACTGAAGCTCAGGTTTGCATTCAGGAAGATCTGAATTTGAATTCCCCTTCAGAGACTTAGTACCTAGTGACTCGGGGTAAGTCATTTAACATTTCTCAGACTCAGCTTCTCTTTTTGCTAAAATGAAGGGATCTCATGAGGACTGAATGAGATGACATACATAAAGTATTTTGCAAACTTTAAAGTATTAAATAAATAGCACCTATGATAATAATAATAATAATAATAATAATAATAATAATAATAAGAAGAAGAAGAAGAAGAAGAAGAAGAAGAAGAAGAAGAAGAAGAAGAAGAAGAAGAAGTTGTTGTTCATGATTATACAGTGTGTCAGAACTACAAGTTAAAACTAGATTTCTTTATTCCAGGTAGTCTAGGACATTGTCTGTTATACCATGGCCCCTTTCCCTCTTCTTGTTCCAGGTTTTAGCTACATATCTCTGTGAAAGTGATCTAAGCAGATTCAGTAATAACCCCTCAGATGCCTTTTTCCACTGGCCATAAGCATCCCCTTTCAGACGTTCATAAACAAATATAGGTGTAGATGGTTATCCCTACTTTCCTAAACTCTCAGTATCCTATTAGTACAAGGTTTGTTATATATTGTATGTCTTGACCCTTTTCAATAGAATATTGCCTTTGATTTCATTAAAGGTGACACATCCTAATGTTCCATCCTCACTCTTTGATTTCCCCATTTTGAGCAACAGAAAATTTGCAGATGAATGCCTGCGATCAAAGGTGTGGTTTGGCATTGTGGAATAGTGTTTTTCTTTGTGCAAAGATAATTGTATCCTGTGTAGAGATGGTGGTAGATTGCCAGCCAGGGAAATGCCCACCTGCCCTCTGATGTAGCCTCACTCTATTCAAATAGCTGTCAAGAAAAAGTTAGCTTTAAAAAATGAGACTACCTTATTTATGATCTGATATAGCACATTCATTTATCAGCTAGATAAGGAAGTAGTTAGCTGAATCACGAGTTTAAGTAATACAGAACAGTGCTCACTGACCCAGAGGGTAAAGGAACCAGGCATATTTTGAACCACAGAGACTGATGCCCTCAAAGGCAGCTTCTCTCATCATTCTGTATTATCTCAGGCATAATAATCATAGTGCATCAGTGGTTGCGCAATATCAACCTGATGACAACAGAAGTCTGAAATTTCTTCCCTTATTAACGTCCTCTCAGAGGCAGTCTGCTCATGATTGGAAGGAAGAAGAAGGACCCTGTTACTCACTGCTGCGGATCTGACCACCAACTATTACCAGTTTTATTGCAAGACCAATTTAGAAATGATTGTTTATTCATAATCATAGGTTCAGACAAAAACCAGACTGCCTTGCGAGAGGCAATGGCTACAATCTGTGTTTCCATGGGTTTGGCTTGTTTTGTGTTTTGTTTTGCTTTCTTTCCGTTTTTAATGGATTTCTTTCATTAGCTGGACTTCTATTTGTGTTATCGTCACACAGAGAGGAATAGGAGACAAAGAATTTATTTCAAAAGGGGTTGGGGTCATTTGAAGAACTTTTTTTTCTTTTCCATTATCTTTCCTTTGGGGGAGGACACGGAGGCAAGGATCACTGTTTCTTAATTCAAGTTACGTAAAAGTTGCAAAGCCACCAAACCACGATCTAAATGTTCCGCCAGAATGCAGGATGGAGAACTGTTCTCTTTGGTGGCTAATAATGGTCAGTGGTTTTCTTTTCCTTTCTAACTTAGTATGGGGTGTGCCTGGTTTGGGGTCTGGCTTGGAGCCATATGTGCGATCCGCAATCCAAGAAATTTTCTTGTTGGGTTGTGGATAGTTAGGAGAAGCATTTCAAGGAGCCAGGGCAATGCCAAAAGGGAAGAAAAATAAGGTCCATAGACAACAGGAAGGCAAGATGGAGATATGGAGCAGATAGGAAGGCCAGAAGGCACTGAAATTTGCATCTCTATTTTCAGATTGAAAAGATAAGTAGATCCAGGAGAATGAATAGTGAAATCAACTAAGAACTGTGTCTATATAATGTTTCAGTAAATGGACTTAAGAGTTTAAAAGGCAAGGAGTAGAAAAGGGGATGAAAAACAAACTTTCTTGATGACACAGCCTTATAAAAGTGAAAATGAAACTGTTTTCTTCAAGTCTTCTTTCTCCCCTCCTCTCTGCTGAAAATATTTCTGTAAGAGAGACTATGGGAAGTACTGGCTAAAGTAGATTCCATTATTGAATTCTGTATTTGTTTCATTGTTTTCAACACAAAATTAGCTAGCAAACTGCAACAGAAAAATCTGTTATTCAAAACTCATCCTCCTATCAAGTCCTCCTGGGTCATTATTTTATTTTTATTTCTTTAGAAATAGAAAGAAATCTTACCTAGAAATGTTTAGAATATTGGTTGAGAAGTAATGGAAACAGGTTTATGTTTTCTGATACCAAACTGAGATAACAAGCTTTAGTACCACCAACTAGGTAGGTACCTAATAGCTCCATACAATTAATAACCAATGAATGATTGTGGAATGAATGACACCATTAATAATGTTGTAAGGGGTTCTAACAGGGAGAAATTGTATATTACATATATATTATACATATATGTACATGTTCATCATCTGAAAAATAAGAGGATTAAATTCTATGATCCAGTGAACCTAAGATAGAGATTTCTCTTCTGACATTTTTCTTGTATTAGAGGCAACTAGGTAGTTCAATGGATAGAGTGCAGAGCCTGGAGTTAGAAAGTTGTTGTGGTTCAGTCATTGAGTCAGGTCTGGCTCTTCACGACTCCATTTAGGATTTTCTTGGCAAAGATACTAGAATGGTTTGCCAAAGACCAGAATTCAAATCTGACCTCATACGCTTACTAACTGTGTAACCTTGGACAAATTACTTAATTTTGCCTCAGTTCCTCAACTGTAAAATGAGCTGGAGAAGAAAATGGCAAACTACTCCAATATCTTTGCCAAGAAAATCCCAAATGGGGTCATGAAGTTAGTTGGACTCAACTAAAAGGACTGAACAGCAACTAAATCCCAAGTCATCTAAGATTAAAACCTAAAAAAAAAAAATTATCTTCCCTCTCCTATAATTGTCATACCCAAGTTTTGTATTTTTTTTATCTAAAATGTCTCTCATTAACCCCTCTATTCTATTCTCACCCTTAGCACTAAAGTTCAGGCCTTTGATATTTTACAACGAAATTACTTCTATGACCTCTTAACTTATCCCCCTGCCTGTAGTTTCTCCCACTTCATACAATTCTGTATGAATACATATTGAATGAATGAATTCATTCAGATTAATTATACTAAAATAGTAAAATTTTAATCATAGATCAGGATGCAGCCTTGAAGATTATTGAATTCCCTTATTATACATACAATAAAACTGAGGTCTAAAAAAGAAAAATAAGTTTCTTAAGATCACATAACTGTCACAAAATGAGGAATATCTTTGCTCAAAAACCTATAAGAGCTCTCCACTCACACAGGATAAAGTTCTAATATCTTACTCTAGCATCCAAAATTTTCCCATATGGCACCAAACATTAACAACCTTCTCAGTACATATTGAAGTATTCCTACACTGCACTAAAAATGGTCTACTAACTTCCTGACACAACTTGCTTACAATTATATCACTTCTCTGCCTTTGTTCACACCAATACCAGTTACTGAAAAATCCTTTTTCTGTCTTATTACCTATCCAAATCCTAACTACTTTTCAAAGCTAAATTTAAATCTAAATCCTTCTAGGAGGCCTTCTTAGAATTATACAGACTTTATCTGATTTCATAATTCCTAATTTCATAAATGCCACTTATTTGGCAATTAGTTATAACCCTTTTAGACTGTTAGAGCTAAAAGGAGTTGTATATATCTAGCCCATCCCTCTCACTTTTACACCTGAAACATCACCTCTTGTCTTATTGTTATATGTTATATATAATTATGTATTTATAATTTATCTTCCCAATTAGATTATAAGCTCCTTGAGAGCAAGGAATACTTTGCATGCATAAAGGAATACCTCACAGTACTTTGTACCCCTAAGTTATCAACAAATATTTGCTAATTCTTTGAATAAAATACCTTGGCTGCTTTCTCTTCCTTATATAAATGACAATTTTTTTAAATAAAAAGCTTTGTTTCTCTAATTTTACATGTATTGTCATCATTTATGACCTTATGATACCAAAATATGTTGTCTTCTTCATTTCTAACCATAGACATTGTTCTCATTTTGTAGCTTCATCCAACACTAAACAAAACAAGATGTTGATAGAATTCAGGACTTAAATCAAAAAGCTTGATTTCATTCATTCCATGACTTCTGTTTTTTAGTATGAGGAGTCAACCTCTCTCTGTGGCCTCACATTGCTGAGATATAAATCCTTTCAACTCTGAAACATTTTAAGCAATTGTACCAAGCTGTCTATGACTCTGAAAGGTTGAAAGTCAATTATTGGATCTATTCTATTGGGACAGTACTTTTTTTTTTTTTGCTAAGCTTTTCAATGGACCTAGGACCAAGAGTTCCTTCCCTCAGAACAAATGAAAATGTTGAGCTTTTTTATTTTCCCCATATAAGGAGCTTTGGGGTATTAGGGACCAGTGATTTGGATTATCCTATTAGTACTGCTGAATCCACAGCCTATTATGACTCAGGCTTGTCTCGATATGCACCATAGAATAGGAATAAAGCACTTTCTTTTTCTTCCTTCCTTTCTTCCTGTAATTCATACTCAATCCAACTTTACTTTGTTTAAACCACAGCATTTCACATTAGCCTGCAAGCTTGGACACAGCTGCCTGTTTTATTCTTTTGGCCCTTTGTTAAGCCAGGGTAAAGTTATATCTTATGGCTAATTTTCAAACTCTGTAAACCTGATACCTTGTTAAAACTGAAATTTTAGATTAAATCAGCATGAAAATGCCTATTCCCCTGAGACCTCTAAATTATAGACACCATATTGCTTACATCTTGTTCTCCCCTCCCTGACACTCCTTTTAAGGAGTTCTTTCTCAGCCTCTGTGAAACATTAGTTACTCTTTCTCACTAATAAAATGATTTAATTTTTTATAAAGAAATCTTTCCCCATCTTTATTATATATTATATTTAATTCCTAATTCTAATAAGTGAATTGATTAAATACATACCAAAGAAATGATTGTTTCATGATTTCTTGATACACCATCTGCAGGAGTTAATAATAAGTGCCAGCAATAATGCTATAGGATTGGGTAGTAAAGGCAAGTGTGAGGCTAGAAGGAATAGGCAGAGAATAGCTGTGTAGAGAGAAAGAGACCTGAAAATATAATGACTTGATCCAGGTAAAACTAACTACAGAAATGTTTCATAAAGAAGTACATTCACTGACCAAAGGTAGATTAGAAAACTTGAAAGTGAGGGGCAATCAGTGAGGGCAATGTCTCTAGTCAATCAGAAAGAATGGGGAATGAAAGGGAAAGGGACCACGTAAATGTCATAATAGTTATAACTGATATTATTTGATGCTTTAAACTTTGTGAAATGTTTTTCTTAAATTCTCTCATTTAATGTTCATATCTCTAATTCTTTCATAATGATGCTTTGTGAGGTGAATACTATTGGTGTTCTTATACTCATTTTATAAATGAAGAAAATGAATAGAACTAAATAAGTATTGGGGGTGAAATTTGAACTCTGGTGTTCCTGATTTCAAGTCCAGCATATCATTCACTATGCTTAATTTGCAAAAGGATTCCCCAAAAGAATTCAGGAGAAGATAGAATACCAGATCAATCTTCACATTACTGAAAAATGAATAGTTGCAAATTGGTATTGAGAAATTGTTGCCAGAGCATCACAATTTAATTCAACATATCTTTATTAAACTCCTACCACAAACAAGGCAGTGAAATGATAAAGGAAGAAAAAAAAGGAAAGAAAGTTTCAACCCTCAAGAAACATTTCTTCTAAAAAGGCAGGAGAGGAACTTGTCTAACAAGAAAAGGCAGGATTTTCTTAAGCAGACAATGAAGAGTGACTAGATCAGTTCTGAGATGAAACAGAAGCAACTATAATTGATCACTACATCAAGTCTTTTCAAAATGCACTTAATGACTAAATCATTTGCAACACCTGAGAAATACCTACTCATATATTTTTGAAACTCTAAGACTTTGTTCACAAACATAGAAACTGTACATTGAAAATTTGTGAATGTGGAAGATATCAGAGAAAAATAAAAGAAAAAAGAGCAAAAGGAGGGAAATTCCCTTATCACCTTGATTAGTAGTTACCAAAGTCTTAAGCTATAAAAGCTTCTGCCTAAAAATGTGCATAGAGACACACACACATACATATATGTGTGTATACATGTATATACACATATAAATATACATGTATATATGTGTATACATATATGTACACATGTAGGCATGTATAACCATCCTCTTGCAGAGGGTGCCATAGCCAAAAAATCCTCTGGAATTTGTAAGTTTTCTCCATTTAAGAAGAGAGAAAACTAATGTAAGGTCCATTTTGGAGGAGACTGGGGAAATAGCAGAGGTTTTCTTGAACTTTGGGAACTTGAAGAAAACAAAGAGTAATGAAGAGATAAGCATTGTCCCCCAGCCATGAGACTAAGCAACAGCTGGTGCCTAATATCTCTTCAGTTCTTTTCTGTCAAGAAATGGACAAGCTAGAAGGTTAGTGGAGAGGAACAAACTTGATTAAGAGAAGAACAATGGACAAGCCATATCCTGCCCAAGCCTTGCTTCCACTTATGTTTTTCTTAAATCTATCCTATTAAATAATATATTTGCCAGATTTAATGCTATTTCTAATGAGTACCTATAGAAGTAAAGGTTGGAGGTGAAAGTCTTATCCTTATGTTGCAGAACATTCCTTTGTTTGGAGGTAAAAGGGCACAATGGGAGCAACCAATCACAGAGTTGGAGTCAATAAATATTTACTAAGCACCTACTATGTGTGGGGAATTGTGCAATACAAGAAATTCACAAACCAGTCCCTGCCTTACATCTAATAAGGGGAAGGAAAAAAAAAAATATATATATATATATATATATATATATATATATTATATATATATATACACACACACACATACACACACACACACACACACACACACACACACATATGTATATATATATAAACTTTAAAAAGCCAAGGGACATAGGACACAGGGAAAGGTACCAAGTTGGGGGTTTGATGAAGTCTTGCAGCTGGGTAGAAAGTAATTTGAGTAGGTGAGACTGACATATCATCTTGCAGAATAATGAATTTCTGGAGATTATGGGATCCAGGAGAGCGGCTGGATGAGGAATGGTAGGATGAATTCCCTGAGAGCTTTCCTTAAAAGTAAGGGATTTGGGAGGAACTCTCCAATGTCTACCCTCTACCCTCTCTATTTAGAGGGAGAGGTGCTGGAGAAGGAGAGATGAGTTTTAGAGTTGATATAATACTATGCTCAGTACTTTACAATTAACTCATTTGATCTTCATAACAACCCTGGGAGGTAGGTGCTATTGGTACCCCCATTTTTCAGAGAAAAAAATGGAGGCAAAGAGGTTAAAGTCACACAATTTCTTAAATTTGCTGCCAAATTTGAATTCAGGTTTTCTTGACTCTAGATCCAGGGCTCTAATGATTATTTATCTTGTGACAAAAGTTTCTGGAGATGATGAAATTCAGACCAGTCAGATAAAAATGAAGGAAATAGATACCTTTCCTAAGGAAGGGTTTGAGTTCCACCCTCAGCCCATTGTTAGAGAGCTTTGGACTCTAACTGAGGGTATAAGAAAGAGTCACCCACCCATCACAACCCTACTCCCATACTCCATGTTCCAACCCAGATCTACCTACCCTTTCTATTGTACTCTCTGGAATTCCTGTTCCATTATTAACAAACTTATTTAAATATAAATCTTTTCCTTTCTCACTATTTCCAACCTCTGCCATTCATCACTGGCAACCCTTTCTATACGGGTCACACTTTCACTTATACCCTTAATTCACTGATCAGGATAGGAGAGTCATAATACTAGTTCTCCAAAGCCACTTCCAGATTCTTCCTCTACCACCATTACTCAGTAATATATTTTTCTTTGAAATTTGGACTATATAAATTTGTCACTAAATTCAAATCCTAGTAGCCATTGTTTATCAGCTTCTTTGACATCTACCTTCTTTCTTCAATAAGTTCAGTGCCTGGGAATCTTTCTTTTCAGTCTAACTTCTACCCTCAACAAACATGTTATCACTACAGTATAACTACATATTGGGGATTGAGCACAGAGAAGATATTACATTAGAAAAGAAAGATATTTTTTAAAGAATCAACAAATAATTTTGAAGGAATTATTAAGGAACAATTTCTATCATGCCAATCACTCAGCAAACAATACACATATTGATATACCCTCATGTAACTTAATTTCCCAGTTCCTCATTCTATCAAATTCCCATGAGTTACTTCTCCATTCTACTTCGGCTAAACATAAGTGGTCATACCTTTGATCTTGCTTTCACTGACAGTGTTATACTGTCATATTCATGGACTCCTAATTCCTTTATCTGATTATAATCTTTAAATTCTAAGCTCTTCTACTGAACTCATTGTCTTCCTCTTTGTCCAATAGTTTCTTTCTCTATCAACCTTCTTTCTCTTTAGGTTCTTTCTGTCTACTGGTTCTTTCCTTATTGCCTACGATATACTCATATCTCACACATCCTTAAAAAAAATCTTTGCCTGATTTTACCAGCCCTATTAGCTAATATCAGACAGGTCTCTTAACTTCATTGCTAAACAACTTGAGAAAGCGATCTATGCTAGGTATCTCAAGTTTTTCTTTTCTCGCTTCCTTCTAATGACAGCTAACATTTGTATAGCATTTAATATGTAACAGGTACAATGTTTATAATTTATAAAACCAACATCATCCACTTTGCAAAGACTTGCCAGAGAAAGAAAGGACATTGAGATCCTCCAAATGTACAGTTGTGAATTACTTTGGACATGTGTTCCCCATATCTATGCCATTATACTTTAAATTTGTGCCCATTCTTCCTCCCAGCAACTGTGTGCTCTTGGAAATGATCACATCCCAGCCAGGATTTTTGTGGAGGTGGTAATGTTTTGTAACTACTCTTCTTGGTACTGCCATTTGTTTTGAGTAAATGTCTTCTCTGAGAGATAATTGAACCTATTGACTGGTTTTTGAACTATAATTATAAAAGCACTCTCCCACAGGGACCCCAATGTGATAACATGACTGCTATTGAGAATAGAGCCCAAAGGGAGTGCTTCATTAAAAAAGGTAGGTATTTTTAAGAGTCAGTGTTAATCTGGGAAAGTACTTCCATGTAAAGGGCCAGAATTCTGGAGAAATTCTTACAACAAGGTGTTAACACAGTGGAATTGATAAGACAGTGGTTATCTAGTATAGCATTGTGATTAATAATTCTCTAATTCAGTATGATTAAATTAATCTTACAACAAATAATGGTTCCCTAGTGATATAATGATTGGATTGTACTCAGTATGATGAATGGTTTTAATTATAATAGAGTATTTAAGAGGTCAGAGTCAGACCTAGAAAGTACTGGAACAGACTCAGGGAAAACAGAGGACTGGAGACTGGAGCACAAGCTCCTGGTCTCAGGGAGACTTCAAGAGAGAGACCATCATGGTGGTCCTCCTGCCTCCCCCACAGAAACCAAGACACATTCTAGAGGACCTCAAGAAAGCTAGCCTGGGCCTCAGGCAAGGAAACAGACTATGAAGGAGATAATAAAGAATTTGGACTTTATCCCTGGCTATTCTTGTGGTGATTACTCTGCTCAAATGAAGGCTGGTCCAAAGATCTCCAGAAAAAGCAACCAGAACCTTACACTTCCATGGGAGAATTTCTATAATATCACTCATTCAATCAATCAATTTATTGAGCAACTACTACACTCCAGACACTATGCTAGATCCTTCAGAAAAAAAAAGAGAGAAACAGTCCTTATTCTCAAAGAACTTACATGCTATCTGTAGCAACAAAACATATGTGCACATGCACACACATACATACATATTTTATGTATTACACATGATATACATATATATTCATACAAATGTAAAGTCATAGATACTTAGATACACAAGGAAAATAGGTTCTGGCATTTGAAGGGATCAAGAATGGCTTCATGCCAAAGGTGGTAAAAATGGTTTAGCTATTCAGCATTCTGAGGGAAGCTAAGTGAGCTGCAAAGCCTTGAGGAATTAGCGCCAAATAGTTGGTTTCATGTAATGAGACAAAAATACAAGAAAGTTTGGAACATGGGAATGACTGAAAAACAAGCTCCTAGTAAAATGATGCAATAGGGCTCCTGGTCAGAAAGAAGAGATCATAAGAAGAGAGTGGACATTTGCGATTGGAGGAGGACAGATGATTAAATCATCCAATAGAGTTTCTTCACTTATTTAACAAGTATTTATTAAGTACTTGTGATGAGGCAGGAAATACAAAGGTAAAATGAAAAACAACTGATATCCTCAAGGAGCTAACATTATTCTAGCAGGAAAGAAGTACTTACTATATACCAGGCACTGTGATAAATGCTTTACAAATATTATCTCATCATAAAAAGGGAAAAGGACCCACATGTATGCAAACATGTTTGTAGCAGCCCTTTTTGTAGTGGCAAGGGATTGGAAATCAAGTGGATCAGTTGGAGAATGGCTGAATAAGTTATGATTTTTTAATGATACAGGATATTATTGTTCTATAAGAAATGATGATTTCAGAAAGGCCTGGAGAGACTTATACGAACTGATACTAAGTGAAGTGAGTAGAACCAAGAGAACATTGTATATTGAAATTATGCAATGATCAGTTCTGATGGATGTAGCTTTTTTCAACAATGAGGTGATTCAGGCCTTATCTAATAGGCTTGTGATAGAAACATCTGCATCCAGAGAGAGGACTGTGGGGATCGAATGTGGATCATGACAGTTTTTTTCACTTGTTGTTATTTGCTTGCTTTTTATTTTTGTTCTCTTTTTTCTTTTTGATCTGCTTTTTCTTGTGCAGCATGATAAATGCAGAAATATGTATAGAAGAATTGAATATGTTTAACATATATTGAATTACTTGCTGTCTAGGGGAGGGAGTGGGTGAAGCGAGGGAAAAAAGCTTGGAATACAAGATTTTGCAAGGGTAAATGTCAAAAACTATCTTTGTACATATTTTGAAAATAAAAAAGCTATTATAAAAAACACCAGGTGGAAGAGACACTGTTGCCATGTAAATTTTAAGGAAAAAAAATATTATCTTATCTGATTGTCACAACAATCTGGGAGGAAGGTGCTATTCTTATTTCCACTTTGCATTTGAAGAAAGTGAAGTAGACAGAGGTTAGGAGACTTGACCACACAGCTAAGAAATGTATTAAGGTGAATTTGATTTCAAGTCTTCCTGACTCTAGGTTAATACACTATACCTTCCAGCTGCTTATTGATACAAGTAAGTAGAAAATGAATAAAAAAATGAAGCTTTTAACTATAATAGATTGATTGTACTTGAGAAAAAAAATATTTCAAATACTCCTTCACCTCCACAAAGGATATGACAGAGCCTCTCCAGGTGTTAGGTGGTCTAGCAGGCTATTTTCTAACCCTGTACTCTAGGTTTTGGGTACCAAAGGGTGAATGAGCAAAGTCAATCTGGGGAGACTTTGGGCTGAAGAGTGATTCTCAGATGGCAGCATGCATCCCTGGCCAGGTCAGTGCAGCAGTCAGTGTACCTCCTCTTGCTTCCCCCATTGCCCAGAGCAGACTTCCAGAGAAGAGATAAAATTCAAACAGAAACCCTTAGTGATAAGGTCAAGTTAGTGCCCAGTTAGAACTATAGCATGCCGATCACAATCAAACCGCCTTTACTCAGCAAACAGCAGGAACTTTGAACTCACCAGGGAAGTATCTGCTGAGTGAGATGGTACTTTGTGAATGATCTGATGAGCACCCAGTAAAGTGAGAAAAAAATATCCCCTAGCCTTATTTCCTCTATAAACTGCTTTTTGGGATGGAGCTGTTTCTGATAGCATTTTGTTCTCT
The DNA here is from genome assembly GCF_016432865.1 of Antechinus flavipes. Lineage (NCBI taxonomy): Eukaryota > Metazoa > Chordata > Mammalia > Dasyuromorphia > Dasyuridae > Antechinus > Antechinus flavipes. The sequence goes on from NC_067398.1 coordinate 553,379,704, forward strand.
CTGCATTTTCCTTTTCTTTTTTTTTTTGGATGATCTATTTAACTATGCAGTACTTACAGGAAAGAAGCTATGCTCCTAATACTCAGAATATAATAATCAAACTAGGGAAGAAGGAGGAGACTGCAAAGACTTGTTTTAGAAGTAGATGGTCAGGCCTGTACTTTGTCTGGCTCAGAATTATATGGTTTAATTATTTAATTATTAAAATAGGATTTTGAGGTGCAAGTCTTTTCATATTAGCTAATAATAGCTAACATTTATATAGCACTTTAAGATTTTCACAGGAATATATATGTATATACTCATGTACATTTGTGCCTATGTATATATATAGTGTATGTGTGTGCACATATGTATATGTGTGTGTTCATATGTACCTGCACATGTTATATAGGCAACTGTATATATGTAAGTACATGTAGTTGTGTGTTACACATATGGGTTGTGTATCTATGTACATGCACACATACATGTGCATGCAACTTATACAGGCATATACATGTGTGTTTTATTTGAGCCTTCTAATAACCTTGAGAGGTAAATATCATTATTACTCCTCTTTTTATAAGTGAAGAAACTAAATCTGTGAGGGCTTACGTCACATGTACAGGATCATACAGCTAGTAAGTGTTTGAGATAAGATTTGAACTAAGTTCTTACTCATTCCAAATCTGAAAGTCTATCCATTGTATTGTAAGTAGGAAAATTACCATAGCCTGACTGTAACCAAATGGTCAGAGACCATTTACAACCAGATGTTTTAAAACCTTTCTGCATCATGAACTCCTTTGGCAGTCTGATGAAACTTATGGGCTCCTCAGAATAATATTTTGAAGTGTACAAAATAAAATACATAGGATTACAAAGAAAACCAATTATATTAAAATACATTTTTAAAAATAAAAAGCAGGTTCATTAATTGCAAATTAAGCTATTCTTTATACAACAATCTTTCTATAGCATATCTGGTCTATCTATATCTATATCTATATCTCCTCTAATATGCAATCCAGTTGCATAGATTAAAGTATGCCATTTTTAAAATTATGTCTAACTCATGACTCTATTTGGGGTTTTCTTGACAAAGATACTGGAGTGGTTTGTCCTCCAGATTATTTTACAAATGAGGAAACTGCGTCAAACACGGTTAAGACATTAGACATTAGACCATTAAGTGACTTTCCCAATGTCACTCAACTAGTAAGTGTCTGAAGCTAAATATGAACTTAGATCTTCCTGACTTCAGGCCCACAGCCATATCTGCTGTCCTAGCTCCTCAAAGATAAATTTTACTATACAAAAAACATTAAAGACCAACATGAAAAGTCTTCTTCTCCAATTCATCTCTTTTATATTTAGAGACCTTTGCATACCTGTTGATGCATTCCTTATCCCAAAGATTCTGGCCTCCCAAATCTGCATTTTCATTCTATTTTAATCATATTTAAGAACAGTCATTCCTTTAATTGTATCAGCACAAGTGTCAATAATAATTATAACCATTTCCATCACCTAACGTTGAAATATATGGCTTGGAACTATAACTATCTTTTCCTTCATTTCTTCTCCTACTTTACTCCTCCTTTATCTTCAATGTGACATGTAGTAATTTGCCTTTCCCTGCTTTCTGAGTTCACCATCCCTGATCTGGTCGCCTTTGAAATCTTGATTCCAATAAATTCAACTTTAACTCTCCTCTATCCTGACATCCCTTCCTTTTTCCCTGTTATCTTTCATGGTTTTCTAAATTCCAGATCAGGGTTACTTCCACCATCCTTCTTCTCCATTACTAATATTGGCCTTTGGAGGAAAGCACATCATGCTAACTGCATCCTCTGTAAAATAATGTTGGGTAACTTCAACTGGGCTAACTTCAACACTACAATAAATCTCATGACTTCAATAATCAGCTTTATTTAGATAGTACCTAAGTCTACATAACCAGCTCTATTCTCTTTACTTAGTACCATTTATATCTTACCTCTTGATTAATGAGTATCTCCATTTAGTTGGCGTAAGTAGCTCAAATTTATGATGTGTAAAATGGAACCAATAATCCTCCACTTTCTTCAGACTTTCCTATTTCCATCCATGGCATTATCATCTTTTTAGTCAACCAGGTTGGCAAACTTGGAGTCAGTGTTAATTTTTCTCTATCCATTATGCTCCCATGCATGTATGCTGCTGCTAGCTCTAGTCAATTCGACCACCATATCTTTCCATCCTCACATCCACCAACCTAATTCAGACTCTTATGAGCTTTCACTTATTCTACTGCAGTAGTCTTAATTAGTGTCCTTGTATCCAGTTACTTCCTTCTCCAAACCATTCTGCACATACCCACTAAATATTCTTAAAATGTATGTCTAGACACATCAGAACCCTACTTCAGCAGCTCTTTAGTGTCTATAAGAAAAAAATACAAATTACTTGACATTTAAATCTAGCTACAACCTATTTCTACAGAGATTTCTCATTACTTGCTTTTATACACTATATGTTCCTGCCAAAATGGCTTACTTATTGCTCCCTATATACAACCTCCACATCTTTCTTTTTTTAATTTATGAAATAAAACAAGGATTTCTATAATAGTACAACAAAAAAGATGATTGCACACAAAACTGCACATATACTATGCACAATGTGCTATTCCTTTTATATAAACATAATTACCATGTAAATTTCTTTTCTTTTTTTCTTTCTCCCATCATACCCTAGAGACAGCTACACAAATATATATATACATATATATATGTTTAATTATTCTAAACATCAATTCTTTTTCTGGATACAGAGAGCATATTTCTTCATATATCTTTTATAATTAATTTAAGTATTTACAATAGTCAAAATAATTTATTCACTTGGTCATTCTCAAAAACCAATATTACTATTATCATAAACAATATTCTCTGGGTTTACTCATTTTGCTCTTCATTATTCCATTCAAGTCTTTCCACATTCTTTAAGACCTTTGAGCTCATCAGTTCTATCACAATCACATTGCACAGTTTGTTCAGCCATTACCCAATCGATCAGGGATTCCCCAATCCCTGAAATTTCTAGTTTTTTGTCACAACAAAGAGAGATGCTATAAAATTGGAACATATAGGTTCTTTTCCTTTCCCCCCTAATCATCTTGGAAATTAACTTAGTAGTGTCTTTTTATAAAATGCCCCACTCCCGCATCTATCTATCTATCTAGTCTATCTAGAATGACTTCCCTCCTCAGTTCATCTTAGAATCATAAGCTTTTTGCAAAGCTTAGCTAACTTGCTACAGAATACAGGAAGCCTTTTCATCCCCCTACTATTTATGCCTAACCTGTGGTTGAGCTCATGTTGATCTGGCCACAGTTAGACACTGTACTTTAACTTTAATATAGCGATGTCATTTTGGTCCTCTTCAAGAATGAACCAACTTGTCAACTACTGTTCTGCTTATCATTTTATTTGTATGTCCCCATAAGAGCATAAGGCCCTTGAGGACAAGAAAAATTTGTTATACTTTTCTATCCCTAGGGTGAAGTACAATACCTTTAATTTAGTAAAATTTCAACAAATGCCTATTGAATGAAATTCATTGGGGTGTGTGTAAGGAAAAGATAACTTTCTGTCTAGACTTTTGTAACTACATTAGCACCTTCCAATAATAAAGCGACAAAATACTCAATGCTGTCTAACAGACTTATAAGTTCAGCTGGTGGATCAATTTACCAATTATAACTCAGAGTTTAAGATTACAATCATTGAGTTCCTGAATCTTTGCCATCTACAAGTTGTTAGTGGAAGTGAAAAACAAGCCCTTCCCCCTGTTTTTCACCTTGGTCAAAATCAAGAAAACAAATCAAGTAAATTGTAAAACCATTCATGTATGTTGGTTGAACTTGTGCCATTTTCTATTTGACTTTTAACCTTTCAGATGGTTAATCTGTTTCTGCCCATAGTATTCAAAGATCACACTAATAAAAACTGACTTATGTGCAGCACTTTAAAGTATATATAAAGCACATCATATATACTTTATATTTTTTTAACCTTACAATGATATTGTGTGTTTGGTGCCATAAATATTATATTTGTTTTATAAATAAGGAAATTAAGCAACTTAATTATACAACAATTAAGCAACTCAAATATAGATACACTGTAACTAAATACTGAGGATGGAAGGAGGATGATGGAATTTGAATGCAGGTGTCTCCTGATTATAGCTCTTAACTATACCTACAACACTAAATGCTCTTCTCTCTTTCTCCCTCCTTCCCTCCCTCCCTCCCTCTGTCCCTCCCTCCTCCTCCTCCTCCTCCTTCTCCTCCTCTTCCTCCTCCTCCTCCTCCTCCTCCTCCTCCTCCTCCTCCTCTTCCTCCTCCTCCTCCTCCTCCTCCTCCTCCTCCTCCTCCTCCTCCTCCTCCTCCTCTTTCTTCTTCTTCTTCTTCTTCTTCTTCTCTTCTCTCTCTCTTTCTCTCTCTCTCTTCCTCTCTCTCAACAGAATTTTCTACTTGAATCGATTATTTTCAATTTGTAAAGAGCCCACTATTAACAGAAAATATTTTGTTTGCTTGAGTAAAGGTTATCCCAAAGTTATTGCTCAAAGAGAACTTAGGTGGGTTGTTACAAAAGCAGTTTTAAATTATACTAAGACATTTGGGACACACTGTACAGACAGCTCTTGACTCTTGAAGCTCTTGAAACATAAATAGTATCTGCTCAATATTATTTTTAAGTTACTGACAAAAAATGATAAGCTAAGTGCTTTTTTTTTTGCCTAAAGATGTAGGCTATCCTATTGAGAGTTGTACTTTAACATAGCTGTAAAAAAACATAATTCTTTATTCCTGTTTGGATGTATTTCAATTTTAACTTAACATTGAAAATCTATTCTTTCACTATTCACAATCAAATTTTCAAAATTTTTCAAATTTTTAAAAAGTCAAAAGAATCAAAATCTCTTTTCCTCCCTTCTCCAACCATGGCACATTCCATGGCTAAAACATTTGAGGGGAGAGTGTTTTTTCACTGTGTTTTCACTGGCATGGGGAGTTCCCAGTGAGAAAACTCCCTCTATCAATTACAAATAGGCAATCTATTGTGCAAAATGAGGTTTCAGAGAATTGGTTGGGACACTGAGAAATTAAGTGACATTCCTAGGATTGAATACCAGTATATGCAAGGGGTAGGGCTTGTACAATCATCTTCCAAGCTTTTAGGCAAGTACTCCAGCCATTATATAATGCTGTTTCAATGACTAAGGGTTATATTTCTTAATTCCCAGCATAAAGTTTCATCCTCTATATAGGTGCAATTAATACATTTTGTATAATAGAACTGTGGTTCTTCCCAAATTTATTATTAATAACACTTTATATTTATATAGGTTTTTAGAAGTTAGAAAATTCTTTCACATCTATTCACTTATTTGTGGAGTGTAGCAGAGAAACTGAGGAATAGGAAAGTTACTGATTGCTCAAAGTCATAGAGTCAGAAAATGAAAGAGTCAGAATAAAAATTTAAGTCTTTTAATTGTACTTCTTTTTCTGGGTGTGGATGGCATTTTTCATCCTAAGTCTATTAGAATTATCTTGGATCACTGTATTACTGAGAAAAGCTAAATCTATCATAGCTGATTATCACATAATCTTGCTATTACTGTGTACAATGTTCTCCTGGTTCTGCTCACTTCAGTCAGCAACAGTTCATGTAAATCTTTTCAAGTTTTTTTTTTTTTTGCAATCTGCCAGTTTGTCATTTCTTATAGAATTATAGAATTCCATTACATTCATATAGCACAATTTATTCATTCATTCTCTAGTTGATGGGCTTCCCTTCAACTTCCAGTTCTTTGCCATCAGAAAAAGAGCTACCACAAACATTTTTGTACCTATAGGTTCTTTCCCCTCTTTTTATGATCTCTTTGGGACACAGATCCAGTAGTGGCAGTACTGGATCAAAGGTTATGCAGTTTTATAGCTCTTTGGGTATAGTTCCAAACTGGTCTCCCAAATGGTTGGCTTATTTCACAACTTTACCAACAGTGCACAAATGTCCTAGTTTTCCACATTCCTCCAACATTTATTTATCTCCCTTGTCATCTTAGCCAATCTAATAGGTATGAGAGGAGGTACCTCAGAATTATTTCAAATTGCATTTCTCTAACCAATAGTGATTTAGAGCATTTTTTTATACGACTATAAATGGCTTTAGGAATATTACTTTGCCAGCTATATGATAGCTAGATAGACAGACAGATAGATAGATAGATAGATAGATAGATAGATAGATAGATAGATAGATAGATAGAATAGGTAAGTAAGTAGATAGACTGAGTGACTGAGTATTTATTAATCACTTACAATGTAACAGGTTCCTTGCTAAGCATTTTGGGAATACAAGTACAAGCAAACAAGATATTCTTTAACCTCAAGAAGAGTACATTTTAAAGAGAAAAGATAACAATTATGTGAAAAGAACTGGAAAGCTAGAGAGAGTAGAGATTATCTCTCTGAAGAAAGGTACCTGGAAAGAAAGTGGAGAAGAAATGCAAAGAATATGTTTAGTAGGAAGTGAACTGAGCACAGTAGGAATTTTTCTGAAATGCTGGATCCAATCAAGGGACACCAATCAAAAAAGTGTAATCTCAAGGTAAAGGTTTTTTCCCAGGATAACAAGGCAATTGGTAGAGTATAAAAAAGTCTAGAGAATGAGTTGAGCAGGGAATGAAATACATATTGGAAAGAGAGGAGACAAAGTAAAGAGACCAATTAAGATGCTACAGAATTTGAATTAGAGCGGTATCTTTGCGATTGAATATAATGGGAGGAAAGGTCTAGGAAGATTCTGAGATTATGATACTGGGTAACTGGAAAGGTAGTAATGCCCTTAACAGAAATAAGGAAATTAGAAAGAGATGTGAATTTGGAGAAAAAGAAAAGTTCTATTTGGGGTGTGTTGAGCTTTAAATGCCTCTATAACATTCAATTGTGAATGTTCACCATCTCAGTAGATTACTCTTAAATAAGGGTTCTTAGATAATTGGTGATATGGTACTTAAGCTCAGAAGGGAGATTAGGACTAGTCATATAAATCTAGGCCAGAAATTCTTACTCTTTTTGTATCATAAACTCTTATGATAAGATGGTAAAGCCTACTACTATTGAGGATTATGACCTATAGTCATAACTGAACAAAAAGCCAAAATTTAATTAAACTTTCATTAAAATAAAGCTGTATTTTCCTCACAAAAATTTGTGGAATCCTTGACATCTTTCCATGAGGATCCCGGATTAAGAATTTGTGATCAAAGTGTAATCTGCTTAGATAACAATTGAATCCATGGGACTTAATGAGATCACCTAGATATTCAGTGTAGACAGAGAAGAGGGCCCAGGAAAGAGTTCTGAGCATAGTCAAATTTAAGATAGTGATCCAGCAAAGGAAATTGAAAAGGAATCATCAGATAGCTGCAGGGAGCACCTAAAGAAAATAATAAAATAAAATCCTTAGGAGAGAATTTCCAGGTGTTTAAGAGTCAGACGGTTGCAGAGAGGCCAAGAAAGAGTACTTTTTAAAAAAAATCTTCGTATTTGGAAATTCGGCAAGCTTCTTTACATATTTCCTTAGAAACTTCCTTCAACTTAAATCAATGAACAACAGAATCAAGAATATTAGAGCAGAAAGAAACTTTAAAGATCATTTAGACCAAGCCTTTCACTTTAGAGATGATGAAGCTGAAATTCAGAATTTCACAATCACGTAGTTAGTAACACGCAAAAGGAATCCCAATTTCCTCCCTTTTCTCAACTTGCTATACTGTAAGCTCAGGTCAGCTCTACTTCCTGCAAAATCAATGAACCTCATATAATATTCCAGAAACATATTGAATGGCATCAATCTCCTTGGACTCATATGCTATGTCAGCAATGGTAATTATGATGCATTTGCCCGGAAAGTGAATGTCTACATTAGTTTCCTTTTGGTAAATGTGATTAATTCAAGAATTAACCATGGCAGTCCTTCCTTTCTGTTCCTACAAGGGATTAGGAAAGCAGTTAAACTCTTAAGTCTTTGGGATGTACTTGCAAAACACACTTAGGTGCAATTCTGCCGTCCAGATGGAATAGCTTTAAGGAAATGAATGATTGCTTACAGGCCACAGGATGGTAATTGATATACTCCTCAAGTGTCTTTGACTAATGTCCTTTGTCTAACATTTCATCTGGTCTGTAATGTGTTCAATTTATCATGTCAGGCTACCTCCACTGAAGGACAAAAGACTGATGAAATAGGACCTTGGGAGACAAAATGACCTGATCATGTCATGCTAGTAATTTCTCTATTAAAAATAAGTGTGTAACATGCCCTAACTGTGCGACCCTGGCCAAGTCACTTAACCCCAACTGCCTCAGCAAAAAATAAATAAATAAATAAATAAGTGTGATCAGGTTGGTACTGATCTTAAAGCACCATTAATGAGCATGGGATTTAAAAATTAGTCAACTGATCCCATTAAGGAAGGGCAGAAGGCAATTAACTATTTTCCTATACAACATGAAAAACAAGTGTTAAAGAAAAAAGCAAGGATAGGTTGAGCTTCATTCGTTAACTGAAGGTTCCATTAACTCTTTCTAAAGAGAGCACCTTCTTTGTGCCAATCAACTAACCAATCAATCATTCAATCAACTGACAACATCGATAAAGTGGGATAACAAAGATCAACATATCTTGGTGTATTGTATATGTGCAACAAGATGGATTTTCACAAAGGGCACCAGTTTATGAATCAAAGAAAAAGATAAGGGAACCCTGAACTGGCAAAAAAAAAAAAAAAAAAAAAGACAATCTATAAATCAAATATAAGGAGTTACCTTCTCAAACTTGGATAGATTTCAAGAATAAAAAGGCAACAGTAGTTGCCACATTTTGGGCATGAAATATACAAAAAGACAGAAGAATACTCTCTCTGCCTTACTTGATTTCTCAGCCTTTCAAGGACGTAGGAATTATACCATCCAAAGCTTCTTTATATGTGGGTTACGAGCCACATAACCAAATGTGATTTGTATACTTGTATATACCTATAAACCCAAGATCACATAAAGAATTTCCCTGGCAAAAAGGGATTGCAAGTGAAAAAAGCCTGAAAAATCCTGTTATTCTGGTGTGTGTGCGTGCGCATGGGTGTATTTGTGTAAAACAGTTGATTTTTTAGTTGGATCAAATAAGCAATGAGGTAACGATTAATCTCTTAGACAAACATTAGAGAAGATACTTATTCCAAGAGAGGAGAAAATTCAATTCAATGCAAACATTTAATAAACAACTTCTATGTGTAAGGCACTGAGGAGGCAAAGAAAATGGTTATTGCTCTCTAGGAATTAATTCAGCTGGGGGAAATACAGCATACACAAAGAAGAGAATTTTTTTTTTTTAAGGAAAGGAGATGTTGGAGCACTAGTGAATGAAAAGATGAGAAAACGCCTCATGTAGGAGTATCTAAGATGAACTTTAAAGAAAATTAGAGATTATAAGAAGAGAGGTGAGGTGGAAGAATATCATAGGTATGGGTAACAAAGGGAGAAAATGGAATGTCATACACAGGGCTCCTTTAGGAGGCTAGTGTGGAAGGAAAGAAAAATCAGGAATGCACCTGACAACAAAGGCTAGGACTACCTAAGTGAAATGAGAAGATTTAGTACAGTTAGTGATTTACATGCATATAGCACTTTTCAAATACAACTGGTACAAATATTATTATCCCCATTTTACTGATGGGGAAAATAAGGGTCAGAGAGGGGAAACAACTTCCCTAAACTAGTAAGAGTTGAGAGTCAAGTCTTCTACCTTCAAGTCTAGTGAACTTTCCACTTATCCATATTACCTTGGATCTGACCATTCTGGTTACCTTAATCATTGAAGAAGACACTGATATGATCAGTTTGGCCTTGGGGCAGGGGGTGCAAATGATTCTAGCTTTGAGCTTGTAGGCACAGAGCCACATGCAAAAAGTGCCAAAGAGCTCATTAAGGTGGATAAAGGAGACCTACAGTAAAAGTCCTCAAAGGATATGGTGGATAGAACAAATGCTCTCCCAAACACAGCTGCAGGCTGTCAAAATCCCCAGCCACACTTGATGAGCAATCGCAGGGAGCAGCAAGTAGAGACAGCCTTCGGTGCCACGAGGGGAAAGCAAGCCCCAGCTGCATGGCCCTGCGCCACTGCTCTGCTGCCTGCACCTGCTGCTCACCCAGCCCTGCACACTCACCTGATGTCTTCCCCACATCCTGGGAGGCTGTGTTTGCTTTAATACTCCCCAGGAGGGGAGGAGGGGAGAAGGGCAGGTTCTTTCCAGAAAGAGCATTATATCTGGAAGGCATACTAAGTCTTACATTGTGGTTAATAATAAATCTCTCCTCTTTAAAAAAAAACTCAAAAAGGGCAGTCTTTGGGGAGGTATTAGGAAATGAGCTTATTAATTAATCAGGCACTTCATTGTGGAGATTCTTATGATCTGATTTCTACTAAGAACATAAACACATTACTCAATGCAACTTTTGCTGGCTTTTTTTAGGTCTCAGTCAGCAGCCAAATAAAATTCCCTCTTTAATCTTATAGATGATGTTCAATACAGTAAAGCAATCACTTTCTTTGTTTTGGTCCAAGAACTAATCTTCACAAAGAGGCCCTCTGAATGGGTCCCCTTCTCTCTGAATCATCCCTTCATTTTTTTTGAAAACCATAGACTTTTTCCATCCTCATCTTCTTTTTGACATTTGTCTCTCTATTAAACTTAAGTGGATGGCATCCAACCCTTTAAGGATTCTCTCAAAGTGGGTATGCTTCCCTTCTAGAAAGCATCCTTTGCTTGAGTGTACTGATGGGAGCTTAGTTAAAAAAGGTGAAGTGATGGAGCAGGGATGCCCATCGTTGTTGATCACAACAGAACTCCATAACTTGGAGAGGTGGAATAGGAGTGTGGCAAGAGATTCAATTAAAAAAAAAATAAGTTCTTTAGAAGAACTCTGGGGTTCTTTAGAAAAAGGCATAAAGGGAGGGACCTTTGCAAAAAGAACCAAGAATTTTGATTCAGAACAACATTTAGGACCATAGGTCCACAGAATCAGAGTTGAAAGGCATCTCAGAGGGCATCTAGTTCAACCCTCTTATTTTACAGATGAAGGAATTGAGGTTTAGAGTGGCCAAATGACTTGCCTAAGATTAGACAATAGAGGAAGGATTAAAAGAAATACTCTCTGATTTCAAACTATTTCCCCTATTCCATGTTCATAGTACCTCCCCTCTTCTCTTATCTCAATAAAAAAGAAAAATGACGTATATTGCTTGATGGTGACTTTTTTTCATTATATCTTTCATATTTAATGTTCATGATAGTCATATTGCTTCTGGCTTAAAGTATGGCAGATTACAGAGCTTTGAATGCTTGTTGACCCAATAATCAGCTACTTATACTTAAAAACTTATGGGACATGAGTTTAAAATCAACCATTAGTACATTTGAACTACATCTCTCTACAATGGATCTAGGTTTGCTATTGTAAATTCTTACCTTACCCAAGTGGAAGCTTCATATTTCTCAATATATTTGCTGTCACATCAAGAAGTAAAGGCCAATTATGTTGAATGTCAAGATATAGAAAAATAACATAATAGATTTTTAATCAGAGGATTTGGGTCCAAATCCCTACTCTGACACTTACCAGATATTCAACCATGGATAACTAGCTTCCCTCTTATAGCCTCTGCTTCCCCATCTTTAAAATGAAGCCAATAATACTTGGACTATACGCTCCATGGAGCTGTTATAAGGAAAGCACTTTACAAACCTTAACACTTTAGAATTCTATTAGCTCTTTATTCCAGAATAAAACTTTAAGACCAACTGAACAAGGTTAAATTGAATCAAGAGACATAGAAAGAGTAATACTAGAAATGAAAAATAGCAATTCTATAATTAAAAGATAGGGGAGATTTATTGACTCCTAGATGTATGACAAAAAGAACCTTATAGGTCAGGTGTCTGTGCTTAGAAAATAGAAGGAATAAACAAAATATGGGGCCAGGAGTGATGGCCAGTCAATCAACAGGTCTTCGTTAAATACCTAGGCACTGTGTAGTGGCCTGAAAGCTCAGGATAAATCACAAAATCTCATTATCTCAGGGTTGGAAGGGATTTCCTAAGCCAATTATTCCAATCTATTCTTGACCAGGAATCCCCTTCACAACATACCTAACAAACTGGCCATCCAGTCTTTGCTAGAGGGCCTCCAGTGAAGAAGAATCCACTCCCTACCAAGACAGCCTATTCCACTTTTTCATAACTTTGTTAAGTAGTTTTTCTTTATATCCAGTTTATATTTGCTACTTTGCAACTTCTTATTTGCCCTTCTGGAGCCACAAAAAACAAAATTTAGTCCCTCAATGGTATGATTTGGCAGCCAAAAAAGCAAAAGTCAAGCTAGGTTAAATTAAGAAAAATAGAAGGGGGCAGCTAGGTGACTCAGTGGATAGAGCACTGGCCCTAAAGTCAGGAGGATCTGAGTCCAAATGTGATGTCAGATACTTAATACTTATTACTGTGTGATCCTATGCAAGTCATTTAACTCCAATTGCCTCAATCCCTCCTCACCACCCCTAAAAACAACAAAATGACTTAAAGCCCAAAAGATGGGTTTGATAGCCCTACTATATCCTTCTCTATTCAGGTCACATTTAGAGTACTTTGAGTTATGCAATCTTAAGAAATACATAGATAAATAGAGTGTATGCAGAAGGTAACTAGGATTGTGGAAAGATTAGAGAACACTCCATCAGAGAATCCCTTGAAGGAGGTAGAGACTTTGACTCTAGAGAAAAGAAGACTAGGGGAGGATGGAAAGAGACGAAAGCTGTATTGTCACATGCAAGAGAGATTAGATTAATTCTGATTATTCTTTGAGAACACATTGAAAACATGATATTATATACAATATTCTGCACTTGTGGATCATGATCTCTCCAAGGAACTAGAAAGAGATATCTTTTCCTATCTCATCTTTGGGGCCAAGCTTGTTCTTTAAAATTTCACAGCATTCAGTTTCAGTTTTTTTATGATCATTGTTCTTTCCATTTACATTATTATAGTTACAATATACAGCATATTGTTTTACTGTATCTGTTAACTTTACCTTGCATCATGTAACCCTTTCACTCCTTTTTTTAAAAAAAATAAATACATAATGTTTGTCATTTGTCATTTCAGCACAATAACATTCAATTGTATCCATATACCACAACTTTTTTGACCATTTGCCAAAGCATATAACTTTTTTCTGGTTCTTTGCTATCACAAAAAGTAGTTCAAAATTTTGGTATATATGGAGAATGAAAAATTTAGAAGTAAATAATGTAAATCATGTAGTTTTCATTGCAGTAGGGCAGGAATAAATTTTGAACAAAATATAAAATTATTAGTTTTGATTACATGAAATTTTAAAAGTTTTGCACAAACAAAATTCATAGATTTAGGAAGTGGTATATTGGTAGGAAATCTTTCCATCAATTATCCCTGATAAGAGGACAGTTAAGTAGCACAGTGGTTAGAATGCCAGGCCCAGAGTGAAGAGGAATTAGTTCAAACCTGGCCTCAAACATTTAGTAGCTATGTGACCCTAGGAAAGTCAATTAAGTTTGCCTCAGTTTCCTCATCTATAAAATGAACTGGAAAAGGAAATGGCAAAAAATTCCAGTATCTTTGCCAAGAAAATCATAAAAGGGATCACAGAGTTGGACATAAATGAAAATGACTAAACAACAATAATGTCTAAGGTATATTGACAACTAACAGAAATTATATTATATCAAAAAGACCTCAGAAAAGAAGCATTCAAACTATATGAACAAAAAGTCCTAGAAAGAAAAAAGGAAAGAAGAAAGGAAGAAGGGAAAGTAAAGAGAAGGAAGGAAGGAAAGAAAGAGGGAAGGAAGGAAGGAACCAAGGAAGAAGGAAAGGAAGGAAGGAAGAAACAAAGAAAGAAAAGAATGGCAAACTATTAACAACCATATGAAAGAATACTCCCAATCACCAGTGATACTACTACTGTTAATATTATATAGTGCTTTAAAGTTTGCAAAGTATTTTATGTCATCTCTTTTGATCCTGACAATAACCACGTTAATCCCATTTTGCAGATAAGGTAATTGAAGCAATTATAGTTAGATCTCAATAAAAGGAAGCAGGAATAGGAAGGATAATAGGAAGATGCTGGATTTCTGAGCTTGAAGAAGAAGCATCATTGGAATAGGAAAGGATACAAAAAGGAGATTGGGCATACTAAAGGAAAAAGTCAGTTATTATATTTTCTATTTCCTGTTGTAATTAATTTTTTTTTTAAATCCTGATGTGGGTGGTAAAAGTGTAGCAAGATCTTTAAACAATCTACCAAAGAGGATACTCCCAAAAGTGGCAACAAAGGGAGGTAAATTCTGCCTATATGTCCTTTTAAAGTCTTAAAAGAAAGTGAGAAAGCATAAAAGGGAACCAGTTCCAAAGGTGATAATATGCTTTGTTTCTTCTTTCTTTTCCTTTCCATTTGAATTTTCATGACAAGGTGTTACCATGCAGGAATTCTGAGTAGATTCACGTTAGTTCCTCAGGGGAAAGAACCATGATTTAGCTCTTTCTATCTTCATTTTCTATTAAAATGCCTAAAATATAATAAGTGATCGATAAGTGCTAGTTGACTGCTGACTAATTTGCTTCAGGAAGATGTTTATGTGTCCTTAAAAATGCCAGATATAGGAAACATTATAGTACAGACAGAATTTCTCCTTCAGTACTTCCAGTCTCCTCTGTGTTTTTCCCATTCCAGTAATGCCATTTTCTGCATCTCAGACATCCAGAACCAGAACTCTTCTGTCGTCCTCTCTGCCCATGTGGAAACCTATTCTCCATTCTCAAACCATTCTTTCTTACTAAGGTGTGCATGAGTAATAGCAACTTAAGATATTTTCTTTCCAAGAAGTGTATATATAGGGCCACAACTAATCTATGTATGCATAAGGCCAGTTCTTCTCTTAGCCCTGAAAAGAGATGGGAAGTGGTCATGGGGACTGTATGAATGGACATATGTGAGTGAAATGAAGCTCACAAGAGTTTAGTTCTAGAACTACAAGGGAAATTAGAGGTGATCTACTCTGTCCCTCTCATTTTACTTATAAGGAAGTTTAGGTCCAAAGACTACCAATGTGAACTATTGTTTTGTGTCATTTGGATGTATTGCCTTAGAACATAAACTTATACAACTCAGGGCTTTTCTAAGATGCCCCTTCTATACACCAAGTGCTCTTGAAACATTGCATAAGAATTTCTGGATGGAATTTATAACAGAGAAAGAGATTCCTCTCTTTGTGACTCCCTTGGCATTCAAAGGTTATGGTCCTCAAAGCTCTTAAGTAGAGCAGTAAGAGCTGTAAATACAGAGAAATGCAGAGACAGGCATGAGGGACTGATGCTAACGCTAACATGAGTTAACTTGCTCCAGGAAAGGCGAAGGGGCCCCAGCTTTCTCTACAGTGGGGCTTTCCACCTGGCTTGCTAATCCTCCTATTTCCACAGTGGCTCTTCTCCTATGGAGTGGACATAGCTCCCTCAGCAGCAACTTGTTGGCTACCCAACTTTGTCCCAGAAGAAGTCTTTTTATTCCCAGGCAGACCAAAGTTACAATTGAGTCTGAACTGGCTGCTCTGGCACTGAATTTCTGACCAGCATCTTTTAGGGAATCATTCAAAATGCTCCAGTTTGATGCAATTGTCTTGGGGAACCCAGATTTCTCTCTGACCAAAGAAAGAACTTTATTTGGTGTGCATTCCTCTGGAACATGATGTCATTCTTGTCCCATGCCTTGGAATTCTGAAGGGAGGCCACAGGGGTAAGGTTGCAAAGGTTGAAGGACTTAAAAGGCTTAAACAAACAAATGGTCTTCATTACTGGAGAATTTAAGGAAACCAATTTCCGAAACTTTTACGGGTATAGCCCTCTTTATTTAGATGCCTAGGAATTGTTCCAGTTTACGAGGCATCTTTGGGAGATGGAGGCCACTAGTGGATGGCTTCTTCTCATGGCATTAATATATAGCAAAATTGAGTTGGGTTTCTTTTTTTTTTTTTCCTAAGTTGAATTGACTATTTAATGAGAGTACTAGGTATTAAATTGTTGCTTCTAATTTGGAGATGGGAAGTCAGTCTTTACTGTTTACTATAGAAAATAAAATATTAAAAAGGTTATCCTTATAGAAGGAAACTTAAATTGAACTGAAATTATTCTCTCTGTACCCTGAATTGCTGTAGGATGGTGAAGAAACTAGGTTGTCACATATAAAGACAATGATTCATCAGCCCAGTGGATAGAAAGTGAAGAGAATAAATGAGTCACAAAATATTTCTATATTCCATACAATAGAACAGGACTGGACTGCTCAGTGCCCTGGGGGGAAAAACATACTGTTATCACTTAGCCAGAGATGAGAAGTAACCAGTGATATCTAGAAACTCTGTCTGTCTATCTGAAATTGTAAAAATTAGCTTGTCCTGACCAAAACAATCTACCTCCAAGCTTCAGTGTTCTAAGTTTTAATTCTAGAATCCTATGTCATTTGCTATGGAAGAATTTTTCAATTTCCATTCTAGTCACCATTTATTGTTTACCCTGAATCTTTAAAACTTGAGTTCAAGAACATCTTTCATACTTCTATAGATGAGGTACTTATCATACAGAATTGCCAGGAGAATTTTGTTTTTAATTTCTGGCTCATAACCTGACTGTTCTACTCCCTATAGGTCTCAGAATGGGAGAAATAGAGTGATTCAAGGAAAACAGTTTGTAATCAGAAAACCTGAGCTCCACCATTTACCAACTATAATTTGGAACATGTCTCTATGCCTATGCTATAAATTGATAACAATAATAATACTTTTATAAGGACATTTCTCTGTTGCATTAAGATACAATATAAGCTATTACTGCATATTCCAAGAATTATTTTTGACTGGAGAATAGTTTAGAAGTAGTTCAATTAGCTTTCCATGTGTTCTGAGAAGTCTAGGTACTTGTTTGTTTATATGTTTTTGTTTTTGTTTTTTGCTTTCTAGGCCATCGTTCCCAGGGCTTATCTTCCCTAGCAACAAATACTCATGCTAACTCCATCTCCAGAATGGCATTAATGGTTGACACCAGGATTTGATAGAAAAAGTCATGAGATCTAAGGTCAGACTCTCCTCAACTTTATAATAATTAATCTTTGTGGCCTTAGAAAAGTCCTTTCACCTAATCAGGCCTCAGTTTCCTCATCTGTAAAATTAGACCATTATACTAGATAAGATTTAAAGCTCTTTCAGCTTTAAAGAAATGAATCTCAGATCATGTCCTTCTGTTCCAGACTACCCATTGGCCTTTTCCATTTTTCTAATCTTTATTATAACTCACTCAACTAGACACTAAAATAGACAAGTAAATTGTAAAATTAAAAGAATATATGATTTTATGATTATAAAGAAAGTGCTGATCTGCATTAGTAGATAAAATTCCTCACTGAGAGCTCTCTATACAGATATCATATTCTGATTTAAAGAGGAAAACAAACAAACAAACAAAAACCAATCTCAAAAGTGTCATTAGTAATGTCAATAGTGCATTTACAATATAGTCAATTTTTAAACGTGGAAGGTTTAGAGAGAGAATGGGAAGAGTAAAATGGAAGAGAATAAGCATTTTTATAGCTCCTACAATGTGTCAGGTCCTTTTTACAAATATCTTATTTGAGCCTCACAACAACCCTGTGAGGTAGATATTACTAGCTTCATCTTTATAGATGAGATAAGGCATTCAGAAGTTAAATAACTTGCCCAGTAAGTGTCTGATGCTCCTCCACATTACCCTTCATACTCTTTGTTGTTATGATGTTTCTTAAAGCTTTTCTTCCCCTGAAAACCCATTATCTTTTTCTTATGTTATTCCAACCTATTTTTTTTAAATTTTAGAGTCTGAAGGTAGCAGCAAATAGTTTTAAATTACTGACCCATCCCCCCTCTCTTATTGAACTAAAGACCTTCATCTCCTTAAGAGATGTGAGGAACAAGGTTAAGATCATGTTCTACAAATTACAGCTTTCCCCTGAGACCAGCATCACCTCTTGTAAAAATAACATATTGCATTTCTATAGTGCTTTAAAGTTTACAAAGTGTTTTACATCAGTTACCTCATTTGGTCCTCAAAACAATCCTTTGAGGTAGTTGCTATTATTGTCTCATTTTACAGATGAGGAAAGTGAGGTTCAGTGATGTTAAGTGACTTGTCCAGGATCGCACAACTTCAGTAGGAGGCAGTGTTCAATACCAGATGTTCCTGACTCCACATCTAATCCTCTATCAAGTACTCTCATTTTGACTCCTATTCTAGCTTTTGTTAATATTTTTTTGGGGGGAGAGGAAGAATGTAATGAATTCACACTAGACTGAAAATAGTCTCATGCATTGTACATTGTCTTTTCTCATTAGATTATAAGCACCTTGAAATTAAGGAACTTTTTTTTTCTTATTTGTAACCACAGTGCCTGAAACATAGTAAATAATAAATATTTATTTACTAATAATTACTGAAAATGCATACAAGTTTGAAACATCACTAGTCAAGTGCTACAAACTCTCAAAGGCTCAGCACTCTTGTTCACATTCTTCTTTGACAATCTTGAATCATGATTCTTCAGTTAAAAAAATGGGAGGAGTGTTATATGTGTGTTATTTAAGAGAGTTGATGTTTTCCATAAGGTAAAATCTATTTTAGTATTTCCCTTTTACTTACCTACCCCCCATGGGACTAAAATACCAGTGCCTTTATGAGCATATCAACACCAGCACCAAGAATTTCTTGTATATCATAAACACCAAGAGTGATATTCTTGGAGTCACTTGGCAAATGGTAATCACAGGATAAAAGGCCCTTGGGAGGAATAAGATTCTGCAGCTGGCTTTAACTATTTTTATTACATTTCATTTTCGCCAGAACTAAATCTACCTGTACAGCAAACTTTCTGACCATAAAGCCCAGGAAGTTAGGGGGGAGGGGGGAAGTGAGGAAAAAGAGGGAGGAATTGGAGAAAGAACTACAAATTGATTAAATACCAAATTGATCTGACAAAAGTCAAATAATTATTGTTGGCATCTAACTAGTTGCATTAGGCATTGCAATTATTAAAGAAATAATATATTTAACATTCCTTTTCCCTGTGTAAAGAATATTTCTTTTCCTTATGACAGGCTTAGGAAGAACTATTAATCTGCTTGTTCATGTTAAATAACTCTCCTTAATATCATAGGGCCCAGGCCTGTGATTTCACTAATTAACATAGGGTACTTTAGGATTAGGAAGCTCTCACTCAATACAGGTTAGGCACCTTTTCTGCAACTGATAGACTGAGAGATTAACCTAAGTCACATAGCCAAAAATGAGTCAAAGGTAAGTCTTGAACCCATACTTTCTTTTCTTTTTTTTTTTTTAAATTCAAATTTTATTTTATTTAACAATAACTCCGTATTGACAGAATCCATGCCAGGGCAATTTTTTACAACATTATCCCTTGCACTCGCTTTCGTTTTTTCCCCTCCCTCCCTCCACCCCACCCCCAAGATGGCAAGCAGTCCTATATATGTTAAATATGTTGCAGTATATCCTAGATACAATACATATTTGCAGAACCGAACAGTTCTCCTGTTGCACAGGGAGAATTGGATTCAGAAGGTAAAAATAACTCGGAACCCATACTTTCAACCTAGCGCGCTCTCGCTCTCTCTCTCTCTCGCTCTCTCTCTCTCTCTCTCTCTCTCTCTCTTCAAAACAAATATTTAATAATTCTTTTAAAAGACTATCTGGTACAGTTTTAATACAAAGAAATCAAAGCTATCTATAGTTATATAAAAATGTCAAGCCAATTCTCTACTTAAACCATATTATCTTTCTCCAGATTTGTGACCATGATGAAATGCAGATTCAAATCAAACCTTTTTTATCTACTAGCTATGTAAACTTAAAGAAGCTTCTCCTTTCTATTCTTCCATGTGCTCATCTTTGAAATGATAGAATTGGACTTAATGATATCTATCTTGCTTTTAACTAGGATTTTCTTTTGAGAGGCAGGCTAAAGAAAACATGTGTTTTAATATATAATTATATATGCATATATAATTTGAGAGAATTGTGACTGTACCAATATATAATATATATCACATATTATATCATATAATAAAATATAATAATAAAGCAAACTTATTAATAAGTTTGCTATACTAATTCTTTTTTGGAAGGAGAACCTTGTAGGCTTTGTCTGATCTGAGACATGAGTGAACAACAAAACTTCAGAAAGGCCACTCTAGCTAATATTTTGCTAGACCTTTGCTTGCCAAAATGGATCAGAGGCAAACTCCTTTATGATGGATCAACTTTCAGAGGTGCTATTCAAATTCTCTTAGTCTTATGGAAGACTTGTCAAATGGTAGTTTCGCTGTAACACTTCAACACCGGTTATCTTACATGCTTCCTTCACCCCTCTCACAATACATTCAAAGATCTTTCTCAACATCTGGGTTCCCTCCACACAAACCATTTTTAATGCATCCTGAAATCCACACTCACATATTCATGGAAATCTCTCCAGTGCAGAGTCTAATCTTTGGAAGTGTCTATGCTCATCTCTCCCAAAGGATTACAGCAGCAAAATGGACTTGGCCAAACAGCCACTTCTATCCTCCCCACCCCCAACACATACCCTTTTTTTGGTCCTTTAATGACAGAGAAAATACCACTTCCAGTAATGAGAAATCCTCATCCTTTCTCCCCATATAATCTCCCCAGATTTCCAAGGGGCCTTTTTCTGACCTTTTATGGCCTGGAACCAAGGAGAGCCTTCCTAAATTGAACTTGTGACAGAGGAATGTGGTTGATAGGGGGTCTGTGGGCTCACAGGGCACCTGGGGACCCTTTGCAGGTCTGAGATACTTTGTGAACTAACAGCAGGAGGCAGGGTCTACAGGAGGTGTTTCACCTCCCCAGGCTCAGGTCTGTCACCCATGACTAATTCTTCTGTTGTTAAATTAGAACATGTGGACTCCTGCAGGGGACCACTTCGGGAGAATACCACCAACCCGTATATTTTTCCTTTGCCTTCAGTGACACTCTGCTGGTGTAACTTTTATACTAGGCAATGCCTGTCTGTTTTTCCTAAAGTAAAATTTGCTTCTTTATTGCTTCCTGTTCTTTATGAAACAGCAGGCACCCCCTTTCCCCTAGGTGCATGTTGGGGGCTTTAGTGCATACACAGCAAGGCAATTATGACAATCCTTGAAGGAGGGGTAAAAAAAAAATGGGAGAGACAAGACAGAATTACAACCCAGAGCATTTTCATGATCTTCACCTTCTCTGTTGCTATCAGGGTCATTGGAACAGTATGGAGGAGGTTGTACAAGTGAATCAATGTGGTTAAAAAACTGACCATCAGGAGAATGGGAAGAAGGAACAGAGAAAAAAAGGTGGGAGAAAATTAGTCCAGAAGAGGACATTGTTATTTTGCAATATATAAAAGCTGAATATTTCAGGGGGAGGGGGCGTGCTAGATTAGGACTTATTTTCACTGATCTCTAACTGAAATTATCTATGTGCTTCAATTTTTTAAAAACATGATTCTAAGAAGTGGTCCACAGAATTCTCCAGAATACCAAAGTGATCCACAACATACAAAAAATATTTTACAAAATAAAAATAAAACTCTTCTTTATTATCTGTGTTCCTAGAAAGCATATAGATGAAGGATGCTTCATTTTATCTTTTCTGGATCTGAATTTCTTCATCTGTGCATGGATAGAGTGCTGGTTGGTGTCTGGAGAACTTAAGTTCAAATCCCACCTCGGACATTTATTAAATGTGAGAGCCCAGAGCAAGTCCCTTATTTTTTCATAATTATAGCACTTATCTCACAAAGTTATAAGCTCAGATATAAGTATGTATTGCTATTATTGGTGTTGTTTAGTCTTTTCAGTCATGTCCAATCCTTTGTGACCCCATTTGGGGCTTTCTTGGAAAAGATATCGGAATGGTTTGCCATTTCCTTCTTCAGCCCATTTTACAGATGAGGAAACTGAGGCAGAGTCACATAGCTAGTGAGTGTATGGTTGGATTTGAACTCATGTCTGTAGCTCTGTTCACTGCCACCTAGCTGCTTCTGTATTAATACTTACTACTACTATGTCAAGCTTTAGACTGACTGCTAAGCAATAATGTGAGAGGTACACTCATAATTTTGGATGGGGAAAGTAATTAAGACAATAATTAGCAAAGCAAGGGAGAACTCTGCTAGTCTGAGCTTCATGGAAGAACACCTTGGCCTCCCAGAAACACTTGCCTGAAACTTTTTCTGGGACATCTGCCCACTTACCCCAAATAGGTCATCAGACACCAGTAGCTTCCTGGGGAGAACGGGATGTCTGGTCACTTTAACGATTAAGTGATTTGGCATGTACCAGAAGGACAGGAGATCCTAGTTTGATCTGCTTCCCAGTGGAAAATATTAGCAAATATTTTGGAGAGCTCAGTTCTCATTCGGGTTCAACAAAAACTTCAACAGAAATGTTCAGGTTGAGATGAAGTATAAGGAAAAACAATAATTGAGGAAGGACTGAGGTACAGATTCACATTTCTCTCAAATTTCTTCAGAGACTAGAAAGATAAACACAAATTATTGTTTATTGTACATGGTATTTATTTGCAAGCAAGAGCTCAGTCTGCCTGACAAATCTTAGTGTTTGATTTTTTAAGATATAATGTTTCATTCCCCCAAATACATCCCATATGCACAAACACATCTCCTAGACCCTGAAGAATCTGAGTCATCACTTATTTGTCTTTGCGTTACTCAGTCCACTAATGCCAGTGCATCAGGCTCTTCTTGAGCCAGCTCCAGCATCAGATGAGCATTTTGCCTCCTGCTCACCTATGATACTAAACTGTAATATAGACTTGAGCCACCATTGGCCCTGAATCCAAAGGAAACTTTTCAAAATAGTGTTGAGGGCATGATCGCCAAGAGTTAAGAGCTGGGAACTATCCTCTCAGGGTTCACAGCACAGTGTTACCACTTGGGACAGCTACTTCTTTCTTTTTACCTCAGGAGGTGGAATATTCCAAAGAAAAGCACTCTCTTATTATGTCTCTGTGTTGTTATGCTTTTTTTAAGTAAAAAAGGGCTGGTTGTGCACATGGTTCTCCATTTAGCTCCTAGGAATTGACATGTATAATTGCCCCACTTTCATGAAGGGCACATAGGCAAGATTTCATATACAAAATCCAAAGGAGTCCAAAGGTTGCAGTTGGGTGGGAAACGAAGCCAGTTACCTCAGCCACTTAGTACACACAGTGGGTAGAGCTCCCATTACCTCTCTCTCATGTGGTTTCTCATTACATGCTCTCACCATCTTCAGGTTGTATCATGTCCATCACATCAATCCACCTATAATTTTCCTTAGCTGCCAGCATAGGGTACCAACATCCTTTTTTGCTCCTCAACCTAGTGTCCAAGAAGTCAGTAGTTTTTAGAGCTAGCTGGAAGGAAATTTAGAAATCATCTAGGCAATATTCCCCATTTTATAGATTAATATATGTAGGCCCAGAGAGATGAAACCCAAGACCACACAGGTAATGAATGAGTAGCAGAGCCATGATTCAAAATAAGGACTTCCTAACTACCAAATTAGCACTCTTTCCAGCATACTACTGCTTCTCCTGTATGATTGTTTTTGTTTCTGTTTAACTTTGAGGAGTAAAGGAAGGTCATTAACCTATGGAATGGCATGCACTAGGATGAAGATCAAAATGGAAAATAGGAACCAAAGTAACAACATTTTGTCACTTCCTAAAAAACTCCTCATATATTGAGTTGTTTTGAGGAGTACCCTACAACATTGCTGTGGAAATTTCTCCTTTTCCCTGGCAGGATGGGCACAAAATGATATTTGAAGCCAATGAACAGACCTTGGAAGTAAGAACTTATTTCCTTGCAGGCAAATTCAGAAGAGGATGGGTGCAGACGTCCACTTTATCATCAATTTTTCTATATAGTTCATTTCTGTCCCCTCTTTTAGGGAAAGGCTTTATATTGGGTATTCTGGTATGAATTTAAGTCAATATGTCAGGCTTTTAAGGGTGTTTGCATTTTAAACTTTATAACTAACTGGGATAAAGTGTTTTGTCCCTGCTAAAAGAATTTCAGTTGTCAGCAAGGAAACAGAAGGGTTTTGTTTATTTTTGGTTTTGAGTAGGGAGCCCTTCCTCAAAAATCCTTGAAACTCTACCAGATATTCACCCCCAATCTGATAGTTACTGGCTGCCAATTCTCCCAGAATCCCAAGGGGTCCTTGTCTCAGAATGTCAATTATTGGAGCAGGAAATCTTTCCAAACTTGTGTACTCAATATTGAAATCCTGAGATGTGCGTATAAACCATTTACTTTACTTCATGATCTTTTCCTCAGAAGGTAGATACATACACTGTCTTAATTGGGGCAAGCTTTAAAAGGCTTAATAAAATGGTACTGTCTCCAATCTGAAATGCTGGTTCAGCTATTTAATGTCCATATGACTTGGATGAGTAACTTAACCCTTCTGGTTTGTAAATAATTTGTAAATAATAATGATAGTAATAATAATATCATCGTCATCACTATGGCATTTCACTAGACGATTTCTGAATGCTCTTCAGTTTTAAATCCTCTAAGCCTGTGATCTTTATCCATGCTATCTGTTTGTTCTAGGGCATCTAGATGGTTCAGTGGGTAGAGCAACATTGGATAAATAATCTGGAGAAAGAAATGGCAAATTACAGTAGTATCTTTGCCAAGGAACCTTCAGACCCAATTGAACAACACATATCTATTTGTCCCAGCTTGACAGTTTCATGGTAAGAGTTAGGATGGTATGATGGATAGAGTGAGGGTCTTAGAATCAAGAAGTTCTGGATCCAAATTCTGCCTCTGAAATTTACTAACTGTGTAACTGACCAATCTGAAATCTTCTAATACCTGTGAGACCCTCCATTGCCCTTTTGGGTGATCTTCAATTTTAATTTTCTGGAGGGTGTAAGGTTCCAGTATTTATTATCATTGAATCCCAGAAAAACATTGGTATTAAAAAGCCAGGCTTTTGTTTCAGAAAAAATCTTGGGCTCATTAAAAAAAAAAAAAAAACTTTGTAATTAACTAAAAATCTGTTCCCCTCCTGCTTAATTCTGCCCCACTCATTGTCTATTTGCAGTATCTGTCTTTATACTAATGGACAAACTTCACAGATTGTCCTATGGAGGTAAAGAGGGAGGAGGATGAAAGTGGATTGATTTATTTTTAGTGAATTACAAAGTTCTTTTAATGACCCCAAGCTTTGCTCTGAAACAAAGACCCATCTTTTTAATGCCAGTGTTTTTCTGGGGTTCTAGTTACAAATACTCGAACACTGTACCTTCAAGAGAATTAAAACTGAAGAGCACTCAAAAAGCAGTGGAAAGGTGAACAAGCTGCAATACATTACAGAATAGGAATTATGAAAGAGAAATAAAAGGTATAATCAAAAAGCGTATAAAAAAAAGAAGATAAATTGGTTACGTGATAAGAGCAACGAATAACTCAATGGACAGCCTGTGTGTTCAACTGGCTTTCTTCTGATTTCAAGAGAAAGTAAATAATATCTATAATATATTAGCTAAACCTCCCTTCCCTGGGTGAGATTGTAGGAGGAAATCAACAAGAGTCTTACCAGATGAGCTAGAATGGTTGAGTTGTTATCTGTATCACTAGTGGTAATATCCAGAACAATGAAATCCGAGTTTCAATTGAGTAGTAAAACATTTTTATCAAAGATTTGGATAAAGGCATAAATGGTTCACTTAGAAAATGTGCAGTTGACACAAAAATGAGAGGGGTAAAGCTAACACAGTGAATACACTTAAATCTGACAGACAAGATAGAACATTAGGCTGAAGCTAAAAAAAAAAGGAAATTTAATAAGGAAAAATGTAATGTTATGCTTCAAAAAATGAACTTCACAGAGACAAAATGGATAAGAAATAAATTCATCAGATTTAGAACTTTAAGGAGCCTGAGAGACCATATACTTCAACCCCTTCATTTTATAGATAAAGAACTAAAGTCCAAAGAGGTAAAGACACTTGACCAGGATTATTCAAACAACAATGCATCTGGAAATATTTGCAATCTGATTCAACAGGGAAATATGGCAGCCAAGGGAGCTAATGTTGTCTGTGTAAAGAAAGGCACACTGTTCTGGATAAGGAAAGTGATAGGCCCATCACACTCTACCCTACCTAGTCCCCATTTAAAATATTATAGGCCCATGGGTTATTCCATTTAGAAATGACCTTTATACAAAAGAGAGTGCTCATGATGGAAAAAGTCCTCACCTTCTTGACAAATAAAAATTGGTTATAGGGATATATAAAGAAAAAGATAACAAGGTGGTAATGAGGTCGAAAGTCATGTAATACAAATATCCTTAAGGGAAGTGGTGATGTTTGCTTGGGGAGGAAGGAACATTTAGGGGAGATAATGTATCTTCAATCATAAGAAGAGCTATCTTGTGAAAGAGGAATTTTACCTGTTCAGTATAGTCCTAGAGAGCAGAAATAGAACTAAAAACTTCCTAGTTACAGGGAGGCCTAATTCCTAGCAGCAACCTAGATCTTTGTACTTCCTTCACAAAAATGGAATGCATTACATCAAAAGATTATGAGTTTCCACATCACTGAGTAGTTTGATTACTTGTCAAGGATTTTATAGAGGAGATTTTTGCTTTGGGTAAAGGAAAGATGAGATGACCTTTGCGATGCCTTCAAATTCTGCAATTACATAATTCTACCAGGCCGCTTTCTCTGAAAAAGTGCCTTCCCATAACTTTTCAGCAGATAGTACAGCTATTTAACAACTTAACGTGTAAATTGTTAAATCTGAATGCCTTTATAAAACAGCAGACAGGGTGAAAGAAATGTTAGGGTTATTAATAGAATAAATGCCGTTTCTCTTTTCTTACATTATAATAGTTATTTTTATTTTTGTACAATAGCATAAGGATAGAAGAAAAGAAAACTTAACCATGAGTGCTCAACAGAGTTCTCATTTAAATAACTAGTGTGGTTTCTGAGGTTTTCACATTGTTATATCAGAGATGAATTGAGTGTTGGACAAATTCACACCTCTGCTCAGTTCCTTTACAGAAAATGATTTCTTTAAAACTGAGTTAAAAATAGCTTTTTAATAAAAAAGAGAAAAGAATAATAGATTTTGTATTTTAAAGAAAAAAGCTTATTATAGAAAAAATCTTAAGAAAGGAAAGAAGAAGAGAGGTGAGATGAAATTACAGGAGAGGAAAAGAGGAGAAAGAGAAGAAAGAAGGAAAGGAAAAAAGGACAGAAGGGAAGGAGGGGAAGGATTAAGTTAGAAATAGAAAAAGGATAAAAGAGAAGAAGGAAAAGAAGAAAGGGAATTTTTAAGGAAGAGAGGGAAAGAAGAAGACAAAACTTAAAATGACCTAGTTTGGGGGGGAGGGGGTTGTTTTGATTGAGCTTAAGTTGAACTTCAGGCAAGAGATGCTTCTTAAGTAGCCAAAGTAGCACGGTTGGTGTCTCAATTTGGATAGCGAGTACAACAGTATTTCAGAAGTTAGCAACAAAAAGGAAAAAGAAGCTTGATATGAATTAGAAGTAGAAAACAAAACAAAAACCACAGGCTTCTCAATGACCAGGCCAAAGCTCCTCTTGCCCAGGAATAGGTTGATTAGTATGCACTGAGATCTAGCTCTAGACCAAAAAACTCAGTGCTTTCTATCACTAAAGTACAAAATTTGATTTGTTATTTATTGCAAGTGGCTTTCATTATTCACCTTTATAAATGAATACACACACACACACACACACACACACACACACACACATATATGTATGTGTGTGTATGTTTGTTTCCTGATCATTTGTGACACATTTTCTTTAAACTTGATAGCTATAGGGTCCACTCTTCATGGATAGCCCACTACTATCAGTTGCTGGAGGATAATTGGAGCTCTCTTAAATCAGACTCTTTCTTCATTGTATTGGGAGCTTGTCCATGTTTGCTCAGTTCCTCAGTCTCTTCTCAGTTTTTTTCTTTCTCCTCTACCTACTCTCCATGAATTCTTAACTTCTTAATTTCCCCCTTTTGATGGCTGAAGAATTCTGATTAAGACTACATTGCTAATTACAACTTACAAGAACACTGATATTAAAGCTGAAAAGAACCTTATAGATTATCTAGTCCATATCCATAAATGTCAGATGGGAATAACAGTGCTATGCTACTTACTTCATGGGATTGTTATAATCATTTTCATTAGGACTGTAAGTTTCCTATGCCTAGACCCTAAATTACCTTATGTCTCTCCTGTTATTTAAATATTCTCTTGTTACTGAAAAGATCATTTTATTTTTGGATTTATATAAGCTTTGAGTGTGTCTTGCTAAGTTAACTCCCAGATATTTTATATATTTAGTAGTTATTTTGAGTGAATTTTCTCTTATTGTATTTTATAAATATATAGAAAGGTAGATAACTTTTGTAGCCTTATTTTGTATCCTGCTATTACTGTAGTTATTAATATTTTGATTATGTTAATCATTTAACATTGAGATTTTCTAAGACCATCATATTGTCTGTAATTAGAAATTATATTTTTGCCTTCTCTATTCTTCTGTTTATTTACCATTTATATAATTTTAAATATATAAATGTATATTTCAACCAAGTTTAGAATAAAATTCATGAGAATGCCTCTTCTCCCACATACATCTTTAAGTATGAATAATCTTCTCCAGTGACACCATCAGGATGAAAGGAAAACTTGTTTCCTCCTCTTTCTTCCCTAAGGTATGGATTTTTTGAATACCAATGTCTTTAGCTTGTCCACATTTGTTTCCTTTCTGATCCTGAGAAATAATGAAATTCTAAAAGGACTTTAAAATTACCTTATCCAATTTCAGGATATTAGCATTTGATCAATACTTCATCATTTCAAGTTATTCAAACTCATTTACTTTTTTTCTCTGCTATATTTACCTTTTTGAACAGGAATACTTGAATATCGCAAATTCTATTAAAAGCTCAGTTTTGCAGAATAAGTTATTCTAGGGTACAGATGTCCATTCTTTGTCTTTTGGTGTATTTTTTCTTTCCTTTCTCACATGAGATGCATAATCTATAGGTTACTAATTCCTTAATACACAATCTGTTCTTTCCTGATCATTTGTGACACATTTTCTTTAAATTTGATAGCTATGAGGTCCACTCTTCATGGATAGCCCCCTACTATCAGTTGCTGGAGGATAATTGGAGCTCTCTTAAATCAGACTCTTTCTTCATTGTATTGGGAGCTTGTCCATGTTTGCTCAGTTCCTCAGTCTCTTCTCAGTTTTTTTCTTTCTCCTCTACCTACTCTCCATGAATTCTTAACTTCTTCATTTCCCCCTTTTGATGGCTGAAGAATCCTGATTAAATTTTGGCAGAGGGAGAGGAAACTGTGGTAGGGATGACTGGAAAAGGTTCTCCCTGCCTCCTGTGGTTACCAGACTTCTCTCCTATAATTGCTACAGTCATTATCATGTAAAATCTTCAGTCAGACAGACCTTAGGAGCAGTGAACAAGGATCCAATAGATGTCATTAAGAATATAGTGTCTTCAACATGGAGTCCAGACTTTCTAGAGTAAAGGCTTTCAACTTCAGCATGACCACAGAGTACTCAATTCTCAGCTTTTAGTGCAGTAGGGTAGAAATGAGACAAATGGAATGCTGAGGTCAATAATATAGACTTTGATTTTTCTTAATCTCTTTAGTTACTGATCCATTGCTTCATTTAGTCAATTTCTTTCTATTTTGAAAGGCTAGTAGTAGACAGAACTAGGTTTTTACAAAGCCTTTTACTGCATGATCTTGTCCTGAATCGACACTATCTTTTGGCCATAGGATTTTTGTGAGAAAATGCTTTTTAAAATATCATGTGTTAAATAGGGGAACAGTGAATACATTAGCCCAACTGAAGTGAAAGTTTTATGTAAAGGAAGGAGTTGGAGATAAAGATGGAAAAGTAAATTGGGGCCAGACTCCTTAGTTTGATTTTTATCTTCCAGACAACAAAGAGTCTTCTTTATTCTGATTTTGCCCCTATATCAGGCCATATCATCCTGCATATATAGAGGCTGATAGTACTCAAAGGTGCAAGCTCAAGCTGTTTTCTTCTCCTCCTCCTCTTCTTCCTTTTCCTCCTCTTCCTCCTTCTCCTTTTTCTTCTCTTCCTCTTCTTCCTTTTCCTCCTCCTCCTCCTTCTCCTCTTTCTTCTCCTCCTCTTCTTCCCTCTCCTCCTCTTCTTCCTTTTCCTCCTCTTCTTCCTTTTCCTCCTCTTCCTCCTTCTCCTCTTTCTTCTCCTCCTCTTCTTCCCTCTCCTCCTCTTCTTCCTTTTCCTCCTCTTCCTCCTCTTCTTCCTTTTCTTCCTCCTCCTCCTTCGCCTCTTTCTCCTCCTCCTCTTCTTTCTCTTCTTCTTCTTCCTTCCCCTTCTTCTCCTCCTCCCCCTTCTTCTTCTTCTTCTTCTTCAAAAATAAAAAGGCAGGGAAAGACTGGCCAAAAGATCCACACTGAAGAAAAGACCACAACTATTGTTTTTTTTTCATGAAGAGCTAGGGTTTGGGTATCAAAGATTCTTTGCCAATCAGTGGAACCAAAAGGCAGGAGGAGATTATATCCAGATTGGAAAAGTAAGTCAATATCAGAATATCATAACTTTCAAAGGATAGGCAGATCCAGAACAATCAATCAACAATTATTTATTAATAGCTATATTGATATTATGGTATAGTTAATAGACTAAAATTTCAAAACCAAAAATAAAAATATACACATACAATAAGTTAATAGTAAATGTTTATTGACTGCCCTCAAAGAGCTTACATTTGATTAGTGTAAATAACTTGTATATATATGTTAATATAAATATTTTTATTAGTAATAAATTTTATCTTTTGATAAGAATAATTTTACTATCAAAGTAAGCCAATGATGTTAAAGAAGTATTTTCATTAAGAAAATTCTATTTCTTGAGATATCTTTAGGTCATCTCAGAATCCATATCAGCACCTTATCTGGAAACAATTTATCATACCAGATGTCAGGGGTTTTATCTTTCTAGTTGCTGTATTCTTAGAAAAGCTAATTCAATTAAATGTTGAGGTGAGAAGCCAAAGTGTAAAGGATTTGAAAGAGAGTAAAAGAAGATAAAGTGTACAGGATAGTCCCAAAGGCTTCCCCTCTAAAGTAAAAGTGTCTTTTATTCTATTTGGGTCATGGTTTCCTCTAGTTAACCAGGTATTCCCATCTACAGAGGCTTAAACAAGAAGAATTTGTCCTAAATTAAAATTCAACTTGAACAAAGAAAAAAAGCTTCTTGACTCTCACAATAATGGGACTATTAGAAATAATTATACAATCTTTATACCTGAAAATTTTTCAGGGTCACGATCAGATCCCAAGAGATCATAGGATCACAGATTTAGATTTGTAAGAATCTAAGGTCATCAAATTCAATGCCCATACAAGAGTCTCAAAGAGTATATGTGACTTACCCATGATTATACAACTAGTTGACCTTGGAATTCAAACCGAAATTCCTAGACAGGGCACATACAAAACACAAAATAGGTCATCACAGGTGATTTTACAAAGGTAAGGTCATGGAAAAGTAAATAACCAACCCATTTTAAGAGTGCGTAAATGTAAGTAAGTTCAAGATAGAATGTTCTAAGTCCATGCAAATATTAACACTCAGAAGATACTCAGGCTTTGGAGAACTATAAACTAAATGAGCTCCACTGATAGATCCTCAGATGGCCCTATGGAAAGACATTAAAAAAAAAAAAAAAGACACACCTTACCTGCCTCCCAAGAAATGGTAGCTTGGAGGAATGTGAGTTTCCCTTTAGTGCTCCTTCCCTTACACCAGAAACATACCCATCCCTTTGGGTCAGGTTTTGGAGAGTCTCATTGTTTATATTGAAACAAGGGCTGATTCGTTGCTATGTCTCCAGGGAGCCTCAGGCCTGACTATACTTTGAGGGCTGAAGTAATAAACAGTCTTTTATGATTCCAACTCTTTCCCTGTTCTCACCTGTTTTTTCCACACAGTGAATAGAGGTTGCTTGTCAGACATGATGATGGTTCAATCTGATGAGGTCCAATTTAGATGGAGGCCAATCCCCTCCAGGCCTCCTTCTGAAGGGACTGAGCTATTTGAAATTTTTTTCCTAATACTTGAGCCTCTGAAAGCAAGCCAACAAATAGCCTGTCAGTCTGGGAAATTCAAGCGAGTCTAAATTAGCAAAGTGTTGATCCCCAACAAAGCCTTTTTTCAGTGTGAACTAAAGTGACCAATGTGTATTTATTTTTTCCCTGAATGGTAAGAAAATCCACAAACAAGAAGTAATGCTCATGGGAGAGCTGGATGGATTACAAGCTCCTAGAGGTGGTATCTTTTCTTCCTCCTCCAGGGTACAAAGCCAAGAGTCAGTCAACCCACAACGAACATGGAAGGGCAACATGGAGCTTCCCTGAAGGGGAGTTGCAAGATTTCAGGCTTTCTATTTTCCAAGCTAATAGCTGATGGATTGTTTTGTTAAGAGTTTAATTAACTCATTACTTAGGAACCTACCACAGTAAACTAAGTATATGACAAAGAGATAGATCTCCATCACCAATTGGCAAGAGGAATGTAAATTGTGTGGCCCGGAAGATGAAAGGAATTTTCCATATGTAATTATTTAAGAGACCTCTACTTTGTTGAAGCTCAGCTTTTTATTGATGGTAGAATTGTACTTTAAAATTATAGAATGCTAGCCAAGTAAGAAAGAGATTTTAAGGTTAGTAAAGTCAACCAATAAGTGTTTATTAACATGCTTGCTATGTACCTGTGCACTGGATATATAAAGAGAAGCAAAAAGGTCACAGTCTAATAGGGACAACCCACATGAAAACAACAATGCACAAATTATGCATAGAATTAAAAGAAATAATCAATAAAAAGGAAAAATCAATAGTCAATCAATAATCAAATGGAATAAAAAATTGGGAAAGATTTCCTATAGAAGGTAGAGCTTTATCTGAGACCATTTCCAAACTTCTCATTTCACAGGTGAAGAATCTATGACTTAGGAAAGTAATGTAAGTTTTGTAGAATATACAGGAAAGTGGGGGGGGGGGAGTCAATTCCCCAGTAATCCTTTGTATCTTTACTTATGAAGAAGCATCAACTCCAGTTTAGGTGTATAAGTTTAAAAAACTATATATTTGCCTAGACCAATTAGAAAGTACAAGAGGAAGGAGATTGATTTACTTCAGTAACACTGTTTTGCCTTTGATGGTTAAGGCACCTCTATTTTAGAGTAGTACTGTAAGTCCAGAGAATTGTATAGATTAATAGGAAGTATGGAATTCTCCTAGAAAAAGTAGAGTTGTTTTGATTCCTTATGGGTCTAAGTCCTTTATTTCTTTTTGAAAATTTAATAGGTTAAATAAAACCTATTCTTTGTTTAATTAATTTTTTAATCTGAATATTTGCCTGGGAATTGAAGAAAATTCTGATGTTCTCAGAGGAAATTTAAAAAAAAAAATTATTGAAATCATTTTAGAACTTTAGGTAGAAGCAAAATAAACCAAAATCTGATCTTCCCAGGAGAATATCAACCAAAGAAAGTTTTGTTTCTATTTTTGTTTTTTGAGAAACACCTTCAAGATTGAGACTGATTCATATAAACAAGATATTTTACTTCTAGGCCATGATTTATATGTAAACAAGGCATTAGATTTAGTCTGCCTATAGAAAACATCTCAGGCTGGAATCTAGAACTGGAAGGGACCTCAGACATCTTTATAATCTCACAAAAGTTCATATGGCTTGTCCAATATCAGACAGCTCATGATAAAGCTGAACCAGATTTTAGATCATCATTTCTTAGTTTAATGATTTTTTTTTCCCCAATAGCTAGATAGTGCATAGAATAAAGTACCAAGTCTGTAGTCAAGAAAACATGAATTCAAATTCGACCTCAGACTTTAGTTGTATGATTCTGGGCAAGTCACTCTGTCAACCTCAACTCTAAATGGGAATAAAAATACCACTTACCTCGAAAGTAGTCCTATGAGATAATAATTGTAAAGCACTTAATACAATGTCTAGGACTTAGTAGAAATATAATAAATGCTTAATGCCCTACTCCCTTCTCATTATGCATCATTCTAACTGAGAGCTGGGTCAGTATATATGATGGACAGTAAAAGCATAAAATTTACATTAATTTCAAAGATCTTTTCCCCACTAAAAACTTTGAAGATTATAATTGGAATCTTTCTAGCCATCTGTATACTACTCTCAATCACCATCCTCATTTCCTTCCCTCCAGAACCTTGAATCCTGCTCCTAGATGCTCCAGGTAAATTTTGTTCTTACCTCACTGAGTCCCAGGCTTTTCCTCTGCTTTCTTGGAGAAATCTCACTGGAATATTTGCTTGTTATCCTACCTATTTTTTCTATATTGTCTTCTCCATGAGAATGTAAGTTCCCTGATACTGTCTTACTTGCTTGAATCTGTATCTCCAGTGCCTAGTAAAATGCCAGGCACATAGTAAGTAGTTAGTAAATGCATTATCTATCTATCTCTATCATCTCTCTATCTACCTATATATCTGAGGGAGGGGTGTGACATGGCCAGACCCGTGAATTGGGAAAATCACTTTGGTGATTTTGGAGTCAGGAATGATTTAAGGCAGACAGATCCATTGACAGATCATTTCTAATAATCCAGGCATGGGGTGGTGAAGGCACTAGATTGGTGGCAATGTCAGAAAAAAGAAAGGAGCACATACATATTAGAGATGTAGCAAAGGTGAAATCATCAGATCTTTCCTTTAAATGCAAATAGGAGTTTATATTTGATATTAAAGGGATTTTTAAAGGAACCTCTAAGGTTTATTGACTATGATGGTAACAAACCATACCAGCACCTTGCTCATAACACTGACTTTTGAATCAAAATTTTCCAGTCTCAGCAAGGCAGAAAGAAGTACAATTTACCCTTCTGCAAAGAGTATTTATCCCCAGCACTAATCGTAGTTGTGGAATAGCAAGAGAAATAGATGTGTTTTCATTGTATTCCTAGGCTCTAGTGTATGAAGCTCATGTAGAAACATTGGATGTCAGTGAATCATTGGAAAGTTCAGACAGAACTGTGTACTCTCTGGGGTGGGTAAAAAGGGTTTGGAGGGGAGGGAGACAAAGAATGCCTCTGGGGAACATATTTAGAAGGCCTATGTGTCTGAGTATTAGAACCACACAAATACCTCACTGCTGCTACTCACTATTGGGCCTCTCTCCTCATCCGTGGAGATTTTTGGGTAACCACTGGTGGAGAGTCACCAAGACAACATTCATTTAGATAGCCACGGCAAGTGCCTCATAGAATTCTTGTCTTTTTTCCCCTCGCCCAAAGGAATAAACATTGCTAGACAAAACAAATGACAAAAGACCAATCACTCCCCTTCTCGTGAAAGACAACAGTGAAAAACTCAGGACTCCCATCCACTGGGGAACGATTATTGGGATGCCTCCCTGCTCTTCAGTGTGGCTAACTACCCCCCAGTGATCACAGAAGAAGACAAAAGATCCACACAGTACCAGAAAGAGTGGATAGCTATATCCCAGGCTCAAACACTTCCTGCTGGGTTCAGTTTGTTATTTCAAATGCCCTTGGAAAGAACACTTTCCTTTTCCAAAGGTCCAAATTCCTAGTTCTCAATAAGTTTGCCATGTGCCACACATGGTTTAAATATCAGAACTTTTCTGTGTTTGTTTGTTGGATTTCAACAAGGGGCTATGACATTTCCCTCTCTACTCAACCATTCCTTGCCCTCTCCTCCTTTCCCTTCCCTCCTCTTTGAATAATAATAATAATAAAAGAATACCTGGAGCACAATGCTAAAGAAAACTGAAACCTTGGCCAGGACCCATCCAACAAAAGCTCAATTTTTCTTCCCCAGGAAAAAGCAACTTCTGTACTTTGCATCTAAGCTGTCTGAAGGAACTTTTGCCAAAGCACCAGTTTTCCTCATTTGTAAGAAACACGGAAAGCAGACAGCCATGTGTGACCTTCACCGGCTGCTGTGCAAGAGAGACGGCTCAGCTGGGCCTTGGGGGCTTCAAGC
The DNA here is from genome assembly GCF_016432865.1 of Antechinus flavipes. NCBI lineage: Eukaryota > Metazoa > Chordata > Mammalia > Dasyuromorphia > Dasyuridae > Antechinus > Antechinus flavipes. The sequence goes on from NC_067398.1 coordinate 553,416,066, forward strand.
CGACAGGAGCAAAAACTTCAAGGCATCGTTTAAATGGGGAATAATGAGAGGGGAATGGGATAAATCAGCCTCAGGACTGAGTCCTCCAGTTTATATAATGTGCAGCACAGGGTGATGGAAAGAGCCCCAGACAAGAGACTCAGGACATCTGGATTCAAGTCCCAGCTGAGCTATTTCCTAAGCATCTAATCTTGGACCATTCATATCTCCTTGTTCACCTCAATTTTCTCACTTTTGAAATAAAGTAGTTAGACTAGTTGACCTCTAAGTTCCCTTATAGGCCTCATATATTCTAAGAACCAGTCTTTTCTATTCTGCTCCATTAAGATAAGCAATTGAAATAGGATAGATAATAAAAGCAGCTGGATGGCTCAGTGAGTGGAACACCAGGCCTGGTGTCAGAGAGCTTAGATTCGGCCTCCCACGTTCACCAGTTGTGTGTCACTGAGCAGGTCCCTTTGCCATGTTTGCCTCAACTTCCTCATCTGTAAAATGATCTGGAGAAGGAAATGGCCAAGAAAACTCCAAATGGGGTCAGAGTCAGACACAACTGATAATAACTAAATAACAACAGATGTTTCCTTAAAGAAGGAAACATTAAATTCTGTATAAACACTGTGAGGCATAGAAGAGAGATAATCAGGAACACCTGGATTAAAGTCCCATCTCTGACACATAGGCCATTTCCCCAATTCTCACTTGCACCCTAGAGGTGGCTGCTACTATGCTCAGAGTTCTAGTGCTCTTGTTTACAGACCCCACAACTGTGCTTGCCATTGACATCCATCAGGCAAATTTCAATTAGCTTTGTATATTTGGAGAGGGAAGTAGACAGGGAAGGAAGGAAGGAAGGAAGGAAGGAAGGAAGGAAGGAGGGAAGGAGGGAAGGAGGGAAGGAGGGAAGGAGGGAAGGAGAGAAGGAGGGAAGGAGAGAAGGAGGGAAGGAGGGAAGGAGGGAAGGAGGGAAGGAGGGAAGGAAGGAAGGAGGGAAGGAGGGAAGGAAGGAAGGAGGGAAGGAGGGAAGGAGGGAAGGAGGGAAGGAGGGAAGGAGGGAAGGAGGGAAGGAGGGAAGGAGGGAAGGAGGGAAGGAGGGAAGGAGGGAAGGAGGGAAGAGAGGAGGGAAGAGAGGAAGGAAGAGAGGAAGGAAGGAAGAAAGAGAGAAAGGAAAGATTTATTAAGAACCTACTATTTGCCAGCACTATAATAAGCACTACAAAGATTATTTCATTTGCTTCTCAAAACATCCTTGGGAGGTAATTGAAAGGCAAACTCTATTTACAATAAAGTGAATACAAATAGAAATGAAGGAATTGCCTGGGATCTTATAGCTAACTAGTATCTAAGGACAGATTTGAACTCAGATATCCCCTTGTCCAGGTCCAACACTTTCCCAATCTGCTACTTAACTGGTGGTATATTCTCTTACAAATGCACAGAGTCCTTGGAAGAGTGAATTTAAACTTAGAGAAGGATGATTGTGAGCCACACATGTAGAGAACACATGAGCAAAGGATAAACTCTTAACTTCTTATGACTGGAAGTTCCTTCTTGAATCCATAACCAGCATTCTTCGATGGTATAAGAGTCATGTTCCTTGAGGCTGTTCCCTCCCTCTGGTGGCTCACCATCTCTCTGTAAATATCTGTGTCCATATTTGCCTTCAGTGTATCCTCTAGATGCTACTGTCCTGAGTCTCGATTGACATGGTCATTGAGAGAGAGAAGAGAGGATGGAGAATTAAGAAAGAAAAGAGCCCAGCTGGAAATCCCTGGAATGAGATCCTCTGCTTCTGGACTAGTCCTCTGCTTTAATGGGCAAATGCTAAAATTTCTCCATTTACTTAAAGTCCTCAGGAGTACTCTTAGCTTGTTCCTGTTAGTCAAGCATATTTTATATTTCACCCAATTAGGAAAGAGTTTGCACATGATAAAGAGAGATCACCCAATGCAAACAATGCTTTTTACACACTTTTAAAAATCTAATCTTATCTCTGAGGTGGAGAATGTCCCTACCTTACAAACATAATGACTATGTGACCTTGAACAAGTCATTTAACTTTACAGTTAGACAACTTATATGATTACAAATTTCAGAGCATATGCTAACCTGAATTAGTAGAGGGACTTTCTTTCTTTGGAGTTTATTATCCTAATGAAATCATAAGTCTGATTAAAAAGAAAAACCCTTTAATTTTATTTCTCCAAGGAAATAATCTGTGGCCTCATGTCAAAAAGCATGTCAACATGGGCAAGTATACTTTTCTCCCTGAGTTTCATTTTCCTTATCTTTCAATAGATATGAGAATCCTTGTAATGACCTACCTCAATTCTATTCTATTCAACAAGCATTTATTATATGCCTCCTGCATGTCAAGTATTTGCTGGAGTACAGAGACAAGGAAATACTCTTGCTATTATGGAGCAAACATTCTATTAGAGGAAGAATGGACACAAAAACCCTTTGAAAACCTCAAAATGTTACCAAAATACAAACTAATTTTTTTTTTATCATTTTCATTATTGTTACCTATTTTCAAACTTCAACCTTTCTTTTTCAGGGGACAGAGATGATCATTTTCATGACCCAACACATCATTATGAAACCTGCTTTTGGAAACTTTATGAGGAGCTATGAAAAAGAAGAAATTTACAACTGAATCAAAACTCTGGAGACACCTGTATCCTACTCCAGAGCCCCATCATTCCTTGACCTAAGCAAGAGAGGAACTGAGAAAAATGTGGGCAACGGTAAGTTGTGGTTGAGCATATACATTTTATTTAAATACTACATTTCAATGTCAACTCAATAGGTGTACTAATAATAGTGAAATGATAATGCAAGCTTTTTTTCTCTATCCCACCAAGTCCTTTAGATTATATTGGAATAAAGGAGCTAATTCTTAACTAGGCTGCCAGTCAGGCTTTGTTGTGATGAGTTTTGAGCATGGAAAACAAATCTGAGAATTCTCTGGATGAGCAAGGCAATGCCAAGAGAAGTACTTCTTCGATTTCAGATTCTAGCAGAGAATAATTCAGAATATGAGCTAGTGGCTAAAAACATCTAAATATTACAGGGAACACATTCCCAGGGAACAATTCCCCCATGTTGTGAATTATTTGATTCTCTGCTGTTTCCTCTACTTTTTATTCTACTATTTTCCTTCAGTATGAACACAGAATTTCATTACTAATTATCAGACAAAGTCCTGGAGGGCTCATGTTTAGCAAAAATCATTCTCAATCACTTTTACTATTTAGTATAGTATTGGTAATATTTAATGGTATGGTGACCATAATGGTACTTGGAGAATTTTTGTTAAGATCTGTGAGATGTCTTTTGGATAATTGAAATTTAACTATTTAACTGCCTTATGAAATCAGATGTTTTGGTGCTTATTAATTGGTTTTGCTGATCTTTCTCTCTTTTTTTAATTAAAATTATTTGTATAAGGGATAGTTCTTTGGGTGAGATATACAAAAGGAAGTCTGCTATTATTCAATTATTTCAGCTGTGTTTGACTCTTGGCAACCCTGTTTGGGTTTTCTTGGTAGAGATACTGGACTGGTTTGCCGTTTCTTTCTCCAGCTTCTTTTACAGATGAGGAAGCTGAGGCAAACAAGGTGAAGTGACTTGCCTAGGGGCACACATCTAATAAGTATCTGAGGCCAGCTTTGAACTCTGGAAGATAAGTCTTCCTGACTCTAGGCCTGGTACTCTATCTACTGTACTACCTAGCTGCCTAAAAGGAAGTCTAGGAAATATTAAAAAAGGAAAAATATTAATAAAAATCTGTTTTCAAAAAAAGAAAGCTAGCTACTTAGTTCTAAAATATATTATACTATTCAAGCAGTGATAGTAGTGGCAGTACATACTTTGTTGAATTAATAGGGAGCATGGTTGTCATTACATATCACTGGTCCTTCACCTTTGTATGAATCTGATTTCCCCTTTTCTAACCACTTCTGTGGTTCTTCTCCTCAGAAATTACTTTCTCTAGGGCCACTCCCTTTGTCATGACTTGGTTTTCCTTACAAACTAGATATAGAGGGGTGAAAAACAGTATGGAAAAGGAAGGACTCAAGATATATTTCCCATATCAGGATTTCATCTTAGCCTCTCCCAACTAGAGGCTGACTAGTTTACCTAAAATTATTCAGGTTTAAGTTCTTCTTTTTGCTCCAATAAATTATAAAATTAAACCAACAATTCTCTTTTGTTCACTCTAAGCCCTTAGGCCAGGAAATAACTCTGTAATTATCAAATTTATCTCCCTGATTCTCAGCTGACTGTACCACCCCTAACCCATAGTCTTTCCTCTCTGTGAAACATTTTAGTGAAGAAATACAAAAATCCCAAATGCTATGGTTAACAATGTATTTTTTAAGACAATTAAAGACAAAGTGAGAAGGAAGGAAAATAAGATTTAGAGAATCAGAGATAAGCTTCAGGAACAGATTTGAGCTTTCCTGAGAAGGGAGAGGCATGAAAATTTAATAATTCTTAAACATTTCATAGCAGAAACATTTTTAAAGACTGAAAAATGTCAATTATAGATGAATGTTTTCTTCATCAGTTTACTCCTTTAAGGAGTTTCTCTTCTCGGAATAAGCAGATTTATTTAGAATTTAGTGAAATTCAGATTCAACTTTGATCTCCATTACTCCAAATGGCTCTATATATTACAAATTTTTCTAAAGTCAATTATAGTATCCGGATTTTATAAGGTACTATGAAGCCTTAAGCTTACTTGCTGTGCCGAGCCTTGCAGGAGTCTTTCCTCACACTCATAGTCACCATAAATGCAAAATGTATTTTCTAACAGAAAATGCCAGTGATCTGGGGCTGAGCATTGATATATGAAATGTACTAGCCATTTGACCTTAGGGAAATTATTTAACCTTTTAATGACTCAGACAACTCTCTAAGAATATAGTTATAGATAAGTTATCAATCTGCAAGAGTAAATGGAGTTTCTTCACTAGAATTCCCTATATAGATAAAATCACAGATCTAAACCCTTTCCCCCCACTTAAAAAACTCTAAAACCTAATTTTAGATATTAATTGATTCTTTTAAAGTAGAACATGGCTACCATTTTTTAAAGATCCTACCTCAATGTAGATGGAAAGATTTAAGCTAGATAAAAGGAAAAACCTCACTAAAATGTGAAAGACTGTTAGACACTATAAGGTGTGTTAAAAAAAAAAAAGGTAAGAATTCATATTATCTCCATCTTTGGATATATTTAAAAATGAAATGAACTATTTGAGTGGGATGATTTAGGACAATATTTCCCAACCTTTTCATGTATGATGTAATTGTTCAGTCATTTTTCAGTCATGTCTGATTCTTCATGACTCCCATTTGGGGTATTCTTGGCAAAGATATTGGAATGGTTTGCCATTTTCTTTTCCAACTCATTTTAAAGATGAGGAAACAAAGGCCAACAGGCTTAAGTGACTTGCTCAGGGTCATTCACATAACCGTTGCATTTCTAAAGCCAGATTTGAACTCAAGAAGATAAGTTTTCTAACTCCAAATCTGGCATGCTATCCATTGTACCACCAAACTGTCCCTTTTAAGTGTAAGAATCCTTTTTAAAAATAAAAATAATCCTTTTCTTATCTTCTCCTCTTACCTCTATAAATCTTAATCTAACCATCCTTCTAAAAATTCCTCCCTAACTGCATCCTTCAGTTTTCTGACCTCTCTACAATTTCAGAAGACTTCTACACCCTTCCAGATGTACATATTGTTTCCTCTTCAACCCAGATGAGAGTAAGGTTCAAAAATCATCAGCCCTCCACCTTCATTTGCTTTCTCTTTTAGTTTTTCCTCACCCCATTTTATGAGATAATTAATCCTTTTAACTTTTTCCTACCCAATTATATTTTTTAGAATTACCCCATCTTACACAATTCACCCTAGCATTTCTTTCAAACTACCTTAGTAATGATGACAGTTTTAAGAATGCTAATAACATTTTCATACATAAGCTAGCAGTTTGACCTTAATGACTGCCTTATAATTAGTCTTTAATACTTTTAAGATAGGGTGGGATTCTAAAAAGGATGGGTAAAATAAAAAATAGGACAGTAAGGGGAAAAGATAAATGACAGGGATCAGGTAAAGAGAGAGGATGAGAAGAAAAATAAGTAAAAATAAGATAGAGGAAAATTCACAAATAACAATGATAACTTTGAGTGGGATGAACTCACTCATAAAACAGAAAAGCAGAATGGATAAAAATCCAACGATATGTTGTTTACAAGAAACACATATAAGAATGAGAGGGTTGGAGAATAATTTATCATGCTTCAGCTTAAATTTTTAATTAATTTAATATAACTGAACAAGTTGTGGTATATGATTGTGAAATAATACTGTGCTATAAGAAACGATGAGCCCACTGATCTAAGAAAAACATGGAATGATTTGCACAAAATAATGAAGAGCAAAGTGAGCAGAACCAAGAGAACATTGTATACAGTAGCAACAATATTTTTTTTAAAGAATGACTTTAAGTAAATAAGTGATTTTGACTATTATAAATACCAAAATGAACTGTTAAGGATATATGAAGAAAGACATTATCTGAATCCAGAAAAGAAACTGATAAATAGAAGTATGTATAGAATAATTTTGCATACACACACACTTATTTGTATCCAGTAGTAATCCTCTCTAGGATGAGGGCAAAAGCAAAAAAAAAAAAATTATATGGTAACTTTTTATATATTTAACAGGAATAAAAAGTTGTACATAGATTTGTAGTGTCATGTGCAATCATCTTTTTTAACTCTATTATGCTATGAAAATGTTTGTAGGTCAGTGAATTATTGTGGCTTGCCTCAATTTGAGCTCATGGTTTAGTTTAGCTTTAGTTCTTGCTTTATAAAACTCTTTGTTTCTATTTTTGTAACTCTGATTACATAATAAGTACTTAATAAACCTTTTGTTTGACTTCAATTGGGTTGGAAGACATTATTCAATCAGACCAATGGAAGGGATATTAAGAGGACATTACTTAGATCCAAACTTGTATGTGTGTATGTGTGTGTACGTGTGTCTGCATGTATGAATGTACATGATACAAACAAGGTAAAGGATAGGTCAGAATTCATTGCATTGCATCAGAAAATCCAAATGAGAATCGATATATAAGCAAACACTTTTTTCCTAGACGAAGTAAATAAAATATTTTGCAAATACGTATATTACTGTTTTTCAATTCTATCTACAAATATATATATATATATATGTATTGTATATACATGGATATGTTATTATGATATATAAAGGACATTTAGAAACCTCACTGAATCCATAGTAACTTTTTTATTAATCAAAAAATATAATGATATGGGAAAAGAGAGAAAAGAAGAATGATACTATACCTTTCTAATGCTGTTAAGCAGACATAGAATAAAGCAGAATTAAGTTAAGATAATAATTTCAAAATTTCATGGCAATGAGAAGATGGTGGAAGATGGGAAAGAAGAAAAACTTCCTGGAAAAGGAAGTTACTTTTATTTTTAATGTTTTTATTATTATTATTATTTTATTTTTAATTTATAGAATAAAACAAGCATTTTTATAACAATAAATAAAAAGATGGTTGGACATGATACTGCAAATCTATTATGAATACTATGAAGTTCAGAGGGGTTGTAACTTGCCCATATTCACCCAACTAGCAAGTCAGAACCAGAATTTGAGTCTATCTTTCATAACTCTACATCTGATGGTCTTCCTACTGTAGTACAATGCCTCTGAAAGATGCTTCTGTTTCAGCATTCTGTGGCCTTTGGGTTTGGCCCAGGTAGCTACCCATGAAAATGGAATGATTGGTAAAAATATTTTAAATCTCTCCTTTATTTCTTCTCCTCTCTCCCTAGACACCAGAGCTGAAAACTGTCTGCCGGAGATTGTCCTCGCTTTATATATATCCTCACACAAAACCAAACTTAATTCATTGCTTCTTGTGGGGACAAGGAATGATGACAGTGGAGAGACTGAAATTATTTAATGTCCTTTGTAGTTTTCCTCATCAGACAGAGACTCCCTAGAATTCCAAAGTGGTTGACCACATGGTTTACTCAAGGGCCTTGTGGGAAGATGCTAAATCCCCTAGGACTAAAGAATAGATAGTAGGGTGACCTCTCTGTGTGTCTGCCTCTATCCCTCTTTGTCTATCTTGGTCTCTGTCTCTGTATCTCTGTGTGTCTCTCTGTCACTCTATAGCTGTGTTTCCTTCTCTCCTATCTTCTCTCTTTCTCACTCCCTCTTCCCTCTCTCTATTCTTTCTTTCTTTCTTGAGAGAGAGAGAGAGAGAGAGAGAGAGAGAGAGAAGGAGGGGGAGAGAGAGAGAGAGAAGAGAAAGAGAGAGAGAGAGGGAGAAAGAGAGAGTGTGTGTCTTTCTGTCTCTCTGTTTCTCTCTTTCTCACTCTCTTTTTGATAACCCATCTTTGATAGTATGGATGTCCATGAGGAAACCCACTTTGAACTGGTTTTCTAAAAAAGCAATTACAATGGGATAGATTCTTCCTGGCTTGTTCTCTCTTTATAATAACTGGGAAGCAGAAGAGTATAAGAGCCTTTGATTGCCAGGACGATGACATGACAATGTCATTTCAGCTTTATGTACCTCAGTTTCCTCATTTGTAAAAATGAAGAGGCTGGAATCTCTGATCTCTAATATATCTTCTAGTCCTAAATCTCTCCGCTTACTTCTTATAGATCAATATATTAATTTCAAATGAAATAAAGAAAGAATGAAGACTAATAGCATTCATGAACCTCCCAATGACCTAATTCTCAAGGGTAAGAGGCACAAAGAGAATGGGAACTGGATCAAGGTTATTTGTGTTATTTTCAACACTTGGGGGCTCAGTGAATATTTGCCCCTTATGAAACCAAAGTTATAAATAGACTGGTTGAGGTAAGAGTTAGACTAAGACGTCTCTCGGAAATATCTGTGTGACTTAGACAAGTCAATCCTCGGTTTCCTCATTTGTAAAACAAGAGGGTTAGCCTCAGTGTCTGTTAAGATCCCTTCCATCTCTAAATATTTATCTCCTGATCTCATGAACTTTGGAAGATCTTTCAACTCTAAGATTTTATGATTCTCCAAGGAACATAAAGGATTTTGCTGACTTTATATACTATGCAAAACCATCCCTCCAACCCCCTTATGGTAGGTCAGTAGGGAAAGAAGTTATTATTACCCCATCTTTCATGCAGAGAAATAAGAGAACATATGTATGCACATAATTTTTTTAAAAGTTACACAATATTTCAGGAAAATCCGTAACATAATTACTCTACAACAATCTCCTACTTTGTCCTCCTGACTCCTGATTTTCCCTTCTCTAATCTGTCCTTCACAGTCCTTCCTCTCATTTTGTCATTCCTTATTTCAAAAACAACACCTACCTCTTACCTCACCTTAATCACTGAATGGGCAACCTCAGTCAAACTGAGACCTGTTGAAGATCTTAGTTTAAAAAGGGAAAGGTCTCCTATTGCATTCATGGCCATCTCCAGCCATCCTGATCTACATCTGGCCACTGGACCCAAATGGCTCTGGAGGGAAAAGTGAGGCAGGCAACCTTGCACAGCCCTCCCTCACTTAAATGCAATCCATTTCTATGTCACTGAATCTCTTCCTGATGTCAAGAAGAAAAGGACAAATAACAACACTGGTTCCCTGCTTTCTTCTAAAGATCTAAAGGTCCAAAATCAGACCTCACTTAACCAACCCTATTTTCTCTCTCGCTATTTCTCAGTGTGCAAATCTGTTTTGGTCTCTGTTCCAATTCAGCTTTTCTTAGTATTCCCCCACACCCACCACACTCACAATTCACCTTCAGGTGTCTGCTGGGGCTTTCTCCCCTCTCTCTTCCAACCTTGGAAAGTTCTTCTTAATTTTTTTCATTTATTCTATATCCTACTAATTTATCAAGTGCCATCTTTTTCAAGCTCTAGCAAAATGACCTCAAATCAAATCTTTCCTTTCTCTTGTTTTTATATTCATTATCTATACCGCACAATCTACCTTATCCTATATGGTCCTGTCCTCTCATCACATAAAATAGTTTATTATGTCTATATATCAACATGCAATTAAATCAGAGAACAAAGGCAGGAAGGGACCCCAGCGCCAATCTAATTCAATCCTTTCATTGCATAGACAAGATAAACTGAAGCCCAGGCAGCCTAAAATGTCTTTGCCAACAATCAAATCAAGTCAGTGAGTATTTTTTAACTACCTACTGTGTGCCAGACAAAGTGCTAAGTACTAGGTGTACAATGAAAGGCACAAGACAATCCCTGTTCCTGAAGCCCTCATTCTAATGCACAACTAGGTGACACAGTGGTAGTAAAGTCAAATCTAGCCTCAGACACTCATTATATGTATGGCTCTACAAAAGTAACTTGATCTCTGTTTGCCTCAGTTTCCTTATCTATAAAATAGAGATAATAATAGCACTTACCACCTAAAATCAAATAAGATTTATAAAGTAGGTACCATAGTGCCCAAAACATAGAAGTGATACATAAATGTTATCTATTAGTATTAGATATTATTACCAGTATTAACGGGAGAGACATTTTATAAATAACTGAGTTCATACAAAATATAGGATAAATTGAAGATGATCAACAGAGGAAAGGCACTAACAATGAAGGGAATCAGGAAAAGTTTCTTGCAGAATGTGAAATGATAACTGGACTTTGAAGGAAATCAAACGGAGAATGGAGAGAATTTCAGTCCTAGGGTTCAGCCAATGAAAACACATGAAGTGAGGAATTGGGATGTCTTGTTCAAAGAGCAAGAATAGTGTTCATTGGTCACTGAATTGCAGATATGAGAGGGAATAAAGTATAAGTAGACAAAGTAAGAAGGACTGGGCATATCACAAAGGGCTTTGAATGGCAAGTGGAGGTTTTAAGTGATCCTAGAAGTACCATTGGAGAAATCCTAAGAGGCAAGATTTGAATCTTGGTTGCCTGGATCCAGAATCAGTGCTTGATCCACTGGATCCCACCACTGTTTCATGTGTTTATGTGTGGTCTCCTCGTTACATTATGCATTCTTTGTGAACAGGAACTAGGGGAATCCTCATACTTATCTTGTAGCCCACTTAGTGGGCTCATAGTGTTGGGCACACGATAAATGCTTGAACCTGATTAACAACCTGGGACAGACATTTAATCTGTACCTCCTAGGTCAAGGCACTACTTCACAAGGGTGGTCTCCATGAGAGCTCCGTGCCATGTCACCTCCATAGTCGTCCCGGGCCCAGCACAAGCCCCTGATTGTTTTCCTTGTCATTGGTTCCACCATCACAGATGCCTGTGACTTCACAGAGCCCTGCCCTATCCCCTTTGCAGAGATAAACTTAATAAGTCATCCCTGCATAAGTCATGTCAGTTATACAATTAAACATGCTCTCCTCCCCATGATGGAGCTTTATGGAGGTATAAATCACCACCAAAAGGCAATTTAGTGCAGACAGGAATTTTATTGAGGGATGCAGATCCCCTGGGCTTGTCTGGAAAATGAGAAACATATTCAAAGACCAAGTGTCCTGTAGGGTGTAAGATTCGTTGAGGTTACAAAGAGGCACGTCTAGACTGAGATTTAACTTTCTCATTTAAATCAAGTAAAATGGAATTCCCTTGGATATGATTACCTAAGACTTTCTGCGTTTGATTAGGGATTACAGAGCCCAGTGGCTTGAACTGCAGAAATTATACTGTTGAAAAGGGATCCTGTCCAATGTCCAGGAAGTAAACAGGAGCTAGGTTTTGGCAAATGACCCTTGAACTTTGCAGCATTTTCACATCCTGACCAGACACTTTCCCTGACTGGAGAACAGAGACTGTGGTTTTGCAGAATCTTCTGTGGCTTTTTTTTTTTCTCTCTCAGAGGGACTTTGCATTTTTTTTTTCTAAAATATGAAGAAACTCTTTGGGTTTCCCTCTGATAGTACTTTCACTCAGTGAAAATGACTCCAGCTAAAAAGGCGATTTATGAAAATTCATTCTGAATATATATGCACACATATACATATATGTATGCATACGTATGTGTATATGTGTGTGTGTATGTAAACCTGAATCAAAGGTACAGAAAGAAATGGAGGGCAGTGCATTTGCAAGAGCTTCAACTGATTTCATTTTTTTCTTTCTTTTTTTTTTTTTACTTTTCTATTCTTACTTTAACAAACCAAATAAAAAGAGCATTTCTATATTCATTGTAGAAAACAAAGTATTGTACATTCAATTATAAATCTCTATCATATAGCTCTTGTTTTTCTTTTAAAATATACTAGCCCTGTATCCCAAAGAGATTTTCTTTTAAAGGGGGGGAAAGAACCTTCTTGTTCAAAAATATTTAAAGCTGCTTTTTCTGTGATGGCAAAAATTGGAAAATGAGGACATGCTCATCAATTAAGGAATGGCTGAATGAGTTGTATATGATTGTTATAGAGTACTATAAGAAATGATGAGCAGGCTGGTTTCAGAAAAAATGGGGAAGATTGATATGAATTGATGTAAAATAATGTGAACAAGACCTGTATAACAGTAATAATAATATTTTTCATTGAAGAACTGTGAATGACTTAGCAATTCTCAGAAATACAATGATCCAAGACAATCATAAAGGACTAATGATGAAGCATATTTTCCCCTATAGAAAAAGAAGTGATATTTTTTAAATACAGGCTAAAGCATGTTATTTTTCTTTTTTTCATTCTTTTTCTTTTATTTCACTCTTCTTGTACAAAATGACTAATATGCAAACATTTTACATGATTGCACATGTATCATCTATATCTAATTGCTTATCATTTTAGAGAGGTAAGGGGGGAGAGAAAGATAGCATTTTTAAAATATATTAAAAATTGTTCTAATGTAATTGGATGAAAAAATTTTAAAAACATATATTTTTAAATGAAATGACAAACTGAATGGTTTCAGAAAAACTTGGGAAGACTTATATGAATTCGTGCAAACTTTCATGAGCTCATGCAGAACAAGCAGAACATTATTTATCTTTCCTTTCTAAGATGCAAAAATGAGAGCATTTGTCAAATGTAGATTTGTCAAATGCTAGAACTGAAGAAACTTCAGGGTCATTTGGTCCAAGTGTTTCACTTTGCAGATGAGGGAACTGAAGTCTGGAAGTCACAGACATCCTGTCAACCCTAAAGCCTCTATTTAGATCCTCCCACCTGGGTCCAATTTGTTCATCCTTACCACATCTCTGCTAAGTCTCAGATAGGGCAGATCCCACTCTTGGAACTATCAATGTCTATTTGACTTCTGAGTCATACTTCACTGAGTTTCTCTGTCTGGGACAAGTGAAATTATGTTTCACTAAGTGTTGCCATCTTCTCCCTCTGCTTTGGAGCATTATGAGTATCTATTGCCTGCTAGCCCACGGGATCCTTCTCCCTTGACCAAGTTCCTGATGTCTGATATAACATTTATAAAGAGGCAGACTCCTTTGAACGACAGTATGAGGGTTGTTCTATTATGCTTGCTTTCATGAGCATTTCCTGCCTCATGAGCCTGTGAAAACTGCAAAATCTTTGTCATTGGGATAGAGATTGAACCTATCGTTTCATTGATATGAAGAATTTCCAGATGAAACAACTTCCTCTCTCAAGGCAGGTTGGCTTCTACTTGGCAACTAATAAGTTTTGCCCAGAACACTTTGAGATTAAGTGACTTGCCCAGGTTCACTTAGACATTGTTCTATTTGGACCATTTGTTCTAACTCTTATTTTACAGATGAAGGAATTAGGGTCCAAAGAGGTAAAACAAAAAAAAACAACAACAACAACAACAACAACAACAACAACAAAAAAAAAAACACTTGTCCAATCGACAGCTTGATTCAATAACTGCTATTTACTATCTTTATGCCTTTGTACAGTAATCCACTTAATTTTCCAAGGTCTCACCTTCCTCATCTGTAAAATGAAGGAACTATATTGGATGACCTCTAAATTTCCTTCTCTTTCTAAATATTTCTCCATATCTTTGAGAACATACCGTGACATCAATGCTGTATATACAACTATGTTTTTACTAGTGGATAAATGTTTTTTGAGAGTAAGGGTGTATGTGTGGAGGTGGATAGTATTCTTTACTTGTAGCCCAATAGACAGAAATTCAAAATCTTGTTTCTAATATTTAATAGTTCTATGACTAAAGGCAAATTGCTTAACTTTGTGAAATGGGAATAAAACCTGTACTGTCAGCTTTCAAAAGTTGTTATAAGGCTCATTTATAAAACTTGTCATGTTCTTTTTCACTGCATTTTCCCTAGAATCTTGGGATGGTGACTTTGAAGGGAACTTGGACATTATTTTTGCCCAGCCCCATCATTTGACAAATAAGGAAACTCACACAAAGTTATTATGAAATCTGTCAGGATCATACTATTTGGTAGTGAGTTCAAAACTAGAACCCAAGACTCCTATCTCTTTTGTCCAGCAGTCTTTCCTTCACCCCATGCTACTTTCTCCAAACTCCTGGAGGATGCCTAAAACAATGTCCCCAAATCCAAGACATAATAGGATCCCCAATGTCATGAGCTTCAAGAAAGAAAAGGCTTTAGAGGTCATTTAGTACATTCCAACCATTTTACAGATTAGAAAACTGAGGTCTATTTAAAATTATACAGTTAATAAATAGCAAAATCTGGATTCAGAGCTAGATCCCCTGACTCTAGAGACATTCCTCCTTCCAAAACACCACGTCGTCTATTCCATATTTCTCTCTTTGTCTCTGGGGAGCAACATAAGCTCAGACATCTACCATCTGCAACGTGTCCCTGAAATGCTTCAGCCTGAGAGTTGGACCATTCCTTGCTCTAAGTGGCAACTGCCAGCAGCATGTCAAGTCCTAATTAGCAGGAATAGTTCTTGGTTTCCCAGGTGAGATGAAGTTACCATGGAAAAGGTCAAGAAAAGCAAGAAAAATAGAAATAAGATACTGTGTGATGTGTTATCCTGAGGCAAGGGGCCACCTGTTGAGGGCTGTGTTTTGTGTTTGCCTTTTGACATCACAGCTTAGGGATTGGAGACATTCTTCTCTGGTCTATCAGCTATTTGGGATGAGAAGTCAGGCTTCTCATGTGGTTTAGAACTTCAGGTTGGCTTAAGAAAGATAAATTCTGAAAGTCTGTCCATCTTGAAACTGAGAGTCTGATATGAGAAAAAAACAGAACCCCTGGCTGATAAAAGGGAGACTGGAAAAGGTCCTCGGTGTCAGAGTTGTATGCACAGTCCTAATAGAATAGCCTAGTAGAAAAAAATTATTGCATGCATCAGAAAAACTGCTTTCAAGTTCAGTCTGTAGCATATGATACTGAACATCTGTATGAAAAGCAATTAAAAATTGGTTTTCTAGATGCTTTAAAGCTCTAATATTTATCTATAATAATATCTAACATAAAAAACAAATGTCTAAATATTTCTAAAATCTGCTTGGCCTTCATATTTGGATATTTAACTGAAAATTCCATTCCCAACCAGATGTTTGGCATCATGTAGGTCCAGACTAAGTGCTGGA
>NC_067398.1:553434159-553474159 GCF_016432865.1 Antechinus flavipes
GTGTGTGTCCATTATGCCAAACTAGTTTTTTTTACAATTGAGAAAATGGAAAAATGGACGTTTTTCAATCATCTCAAGTTATTGTCATAAAAGCCTGTCTTTTTAACATAAATATTTTCCTATTACTGATAAATGACCAAAAGGCAAGGGTTCCATGATTTCAGAAGAATCAAAATTATAAATAACCCAAATGGAAGTGGAAAAAGTAATATGATGATGTAGAATATTATCAATGAATATGAAAGGTAAAATAAAAGACATCCCCATATTGGCCATAAAAAGAAGTAAGCTGGTCATGTAGAAAATGGCAAACAAGGGTAAATAATCAACTGGTGCATTGATGATTCTAGAATATTAAAGGAATCAAGGAATAATCTCATGTTACATTGGTTCAGTCTTCCATAAACAATTTATGGAAATTCATTGACAAAAATTGTACAGGATGAGAAGCTATGGGGAAGAAGGAAAGTGACCCATTGAAATTAAGGACCCATTGAAATGTCAAAGTATCCTCCTAATGATACTCACCTTGGCCTTGAAGTTCACAAGAACCTCCAGGTTTGAGGCAACAAGGTTGCCCAATGGATAGAACATTGGCCGTGGAGTCAGGAGGACCTTGGTTCGAATCCCACCTCAGATACTTGACACTTATTAGCTGTGTGACCCTGGACAAGTCACTTAACCCTGATTGCCTCACTAAAACAACACTAATAATAATAACAACAACTCTAGACTCATATATTCTGTTTTTCAACTGATCCAATGACCCCAGATTGATAGGTTTTTTATGTTCCTACTTCTTCCAACAACTTTTCTGTCTTCTCTCCCTGTATCTAGGGCTATTGACAACATTTCAACCTATATCTTGCCACTTGACTGAAGAGAGAATGAGGCTGTTGACTTTGCACAGTTCTGCTTCACTTAAGTCCAGTTTACATGCAAGTCACGCTATCAACCTTCTGATGAATTGGTCATTTTTGAGAACAAAGGATAAATGACAACAACAATAATCTTCTTCCTCAATGTCAAGCTTTTTTGACTATTGCTTTCTTCTTTTAGAAAAGAAGCCAATTTAGATTTTGTGTCAGGACATGTTTCTTAATAATCAGAGCTATCCAACCATGGATTGGACTGCCTGGAATGGCTCCCTCCCTCCAATGGAGTTCTTCAGTAACCATTTCTGAATAACTACTTGTCAGACTATAGAAAGTATTCTTGTCCAGCTGTAAATTAAATAGAAAGCTTTGGAATTCCCTTCCAGTTCTTAGATTCTGTGATTTTTGGCTTATCTCTAGCTCACATTTCTTCTGATTATTCACTTCTTATTTTCAGAAATCATCAATTTAGAGGTAGAAATGACAATAGAGTTCACTTAATTTAAGAGCCCCATTTTATAGTTGAGGAATGCAGAAAACCAGGATTGTTCGCATCATATCTAAAACAAGAGGGAAAAAAAGGTATACCTAGTAGTTCTTCAGTTTGTCAATGAGTCAACATTTATTAAGAGCTTTATTGTGTGCCAGACACTGTGTTGAGTCATAAGGATACAAAGAAAAGCAAAATTCAAAATCAAAAATCGATTAAAATCTAAAAAGGATATAAAATTTAGCTCAAGGGCAATGTGGCATTGATTTTTGTCTACTCAAGAACCTTGTTTGCTTTCCTAAGTATTTCCTAAATATCTTAATAATGTATTCAGTAATTTTCCAGAAACTGACATAAAGATAAGAAACCTAAATTTTGTAGAATATACCTCCTTCCAATTTATTTCTTTCCCCAATTCTTCTTTCTCTTTAAAAAAGGGGTGGTGGGGGAAGAGAAATTTGCCTATGTCTCATTGTGAAGACCCTCTGTAATTCTCCATGATTTCTCAAAAATCATAAACATATGATCAAGTTTTTTTTTCCTCTAAGCCCAATAAATCCCTGCTTTGTCCACTACAATATAATACAATCAGAGGCAACTTACTCATTCAATGTCATCACTATATGATGAGGGAATTGGAGGGACACAAATGACAGTCGATGGCAACAAAACTGAGCAAAAAAAAGCTCAGTTACCTACAATAAATTTAAGGCATTAAATACTACATTCTAAGCACAATTTTTGTCATTTTTTATTCCACATTAGAGGATCCTATTCTGAATAGATTCTTAAACTTTCGGAATACCGTATTTACCTTATTTCCGGCACATAATGACTGAGCCCTAGCCTGATTTCTCTTTTTCAGACAATTTTTCAATTCTAGAAAAACAGAATCTGGGGTTCCTCTTTCCTTTTTAAGTATCTGGTTTTGCTCCATTTGAAATTCAGGTAGACTTGTTGCAAGTTACATAACGTCCTTAGGGATGGCTTCTGCCCTTAGAGATTAGACTAGTAGAGGCTAACCGCAAGCCTTTGCTCAGTCTTTCAGGTTAGTTTCCATCTCCATCCACACAGTCTGGATTCCGTTCATCCCTGCTCTATTTCTTTCACTCTCTTCCTCTTCCTCATTTTCTAACTGGCTGCTTTTCCCCTCAAACTTCCATTCTGCATTTAGTTATTCCAAAACCTGCTAATTGATTTCCATTACCCAGCTCTTTCCAATCCATCCTTCCTCCTCCCCTCCCCACAATTTCCAAAATGTTATTACTAAAACACAGACTTGATGTGTTACTCCTCTCTTCAAACAGCCTCTGGATAAAATATACACTTCCCTGTTTTGCATTTAAAGTCCTTTATAACCTAGTTCTAGGTTTATTACAAATTAATTCCTTATAATCAATCTATGCACCAACTAAAATAATCTATTTGCTATTCCCCCTCGATCCATCTCCCATCTTCATCCTTTTTACAAACTGTGGTCCCCAAGGCTAGAATGCAATCTCTTCTCATCTCTACCTCTGGAAATCTCTATCTTTTGAAGATTCTCCAGATCCTTTGTTCATGCTACCTCCCTTTATAGGATGGAAGCTCCTGGAGGTCAGATGCAGTTTTGTTTTGTCTTTCTCTCTGGGGTTTGCTGTGGTAATAACCACTTAATATATGCTTATTAATACATAATGAATAATGATTTCCCCTTAACTCTCTGAACAAGGTTCATTCAAAAATCTCTTTTCTCTCTGAAACTCTGTCCCTATCCATTGCCAACATCATAAACCTACCTGGCCCACTCCACAGGTCAATCTTGGAATGAGGATGGGGAGATAAGGATGCTTCTGTCACAGTGTTCAGCAAACTGAGCACTGAAGCTTCTCTTTAAAAAATATTGCTAGGTCCCTTATGTATTTTTGAACTTAGTATAAAATTGTCTTTCCTATAGAAAATTCCATCTCTCCTCTCTAGTATTTCTTTTTAATTTGCTTATCCCTGTATCTGTTCCTTTGGTTCAATTTTTCTTCACCACATTTTCCCCAGACCCTTTGTTCAGTAGACAGCAGAATTCCTCCGATCTGCTTTTACTAACTGAACACATTCCTGAGCCTGATTCCAAGGACTCTTTGGAAATATTTTCCTCCAACACTCTCCCTCCCCTTCTTCTCCCCCCTATACATGAATGTTGACCTTTTCTCCAGTGAAGACATAGACTCCAAACTCCCACTTTCTTTCTGCTAGTTCATTTCAGCATCTTCGCCTTCCTTGTGAAATACTTACCATCACTAAATACTCAGGGTTTCTGTATAGTTACCTTATACTAAGGCATCAGAGGGAGCACTACCTTGCTTGCCCTTTGCATATTTAAATACCAAGGATTGACAATATACTCTGAGCTGTTAAGTTTCTTTCATGGGAGGCATTAGCCCTATTCACCAGCTTCTTTCACATATTTCACCCCTAGATCAGGGTTGAAAATGGAAATGCTTCTCTCTGGGATCTCTGGCAGCACGACCACTAGACTATTTTCCTACTGTTGAATGATTTACATACTGATGGGTTTGGGAGATCCTGAAGGGTCATTAGTCTCCTACCCCTCATTTCCATCAGTGCTGCTAATATACTTTTTCCAGATCTCATGCCTGAATTTTCCTTTACTGGACATAAGTCTATCACTCTTCATTATTACTCCCTGAAGGCATACTACAAGCAATTCTGGATTCATGCCTTCTATTTGGCAGCCATGGTGCTATAATTATTATTATTCAGCTCAGTTCTGCCCTTAGGGTCTAGAAGAGTCCTAGCAATGTGTTCTCCTGGTCAGAAAGTAGAGCTGAAGTCTCTCACTCTTCCTCTCTCTCTATTATATGAGATAGGCTGAAGTTGAATAGGGACTCAACAAATAATCTACATTAGGGAAGTGAGACTTCTGCTTTGTTCATAGTAACTTTGTACATTGTACATGTGGCCTTAATCATCATTATAATTACCAAGAAAAACTTCTGGGGGGACGCTGACTTGGCCATGGTTTTTAAAGGATTGACCTGAAGTGACAATGTATTTAATTAATTAATCAATTAATTAATTATGGGTCAGAAACTGTGCTAGATATTAAGACACAAATATAAAAATGAGACGATCTTTGATCTCAAGGAACTTATATTGTAATGAGATCCCAGAGAGAAGCATTTTCATTTTCAACCCTGCTATAGGGGTGAAATTTTTGAAGGAAGCTAGTGAATAAGGCTAATGCCTTCCAAGAAAAAAACTTAACAGATCAGGGTATATCTTCTATCCTTGGTATTTAAACATACAGAGGGTAAGCAAAATAGTGTTCCCCTTGGTGCCTCAGTATAATGTTAACTATACAGAGACCTTGGGTATCTAGTGATGATGATAAGTATTTCACAAGAGAGGCTGAGATAATGGGAAATACATATACAAGCATACATAATTGTGTATTATAAAAATATACACAAACATGATATATATATGCATTTGTCTACATGTCTATATATAACATATGTATATATGTATATTATATGTATACATACACATACAGTGGTAGCTAGAGAAGGGAGTTTTTGTCTGGGAGGTTGGAAGGACTTTTAAGGAGAGTCACAAAGTATTATACTATTTCTAGAAGCAATAGTAATATAGATTTGATTACTGGTCTAACACAGTTATAATAATTACCTTTTTTAAGCCTAAGTATGATATAATGATCCATCAGGTCTCTGAATTCTTTCATCTGCTGTTTTAGGAAGTTTATTTTATATGAACAAGTGCAATAACATTGCTCTGAACCCTCAGTTAGAAAAATTAGTAATATTTTAGGTAGAGGTTTGCTTCTTATATTTATGTTTATCCTTAAATAATTTGTTTGTGGTTGAGACAAAATTTGAGTTACTAGAAGCATTTGAGTAAAGAAGATGCTGCAGTATGTATTGGTAGATACACACTAGAAAGGGAAGCTGGAGGAAGAGCAAGATTTTTTTGGGAGGAACCTCCCTTAGTCTTAGAAGAGGTTAAGTATAATTGAATAATCATACCTCTTTCTATCCATAAATCTAAGGCTGATGGCTCTCTTTGATTTCCTCTTTCTCTATCACAGTTCAATCCTACCTTTTCTTTTTTGTCTCACTGATTGCCTGGATGGCTAGATCTTTCCTGCTCAGCTCTGGATATACTCACGTCTTGCCTCTTTGGCTACCAGATCCTAGAAATCTCTCCTCCTCCAGCTTTTTTAATAACTTGGGTTCTAAACTGGTCTTCTATTTTATAAAAGATTCATAGGATGTGACCAACCTTCCTAAACTAATCTGAATACTTTTCTTGTCAGTATCACTATAATTCATCCATAGACTTTTCAAACTTTAAATGAAATAGTTGATTAAGACTTATTTTCTCCTGATAAATATATCAGTGTATCATAGCATCTCATCATTTACTTTAAGTAGAAGTAGGATAATTACAGTCCTCCATCCTTACACTGGAAACAGAATTAGAGATGGAAAGTCAAAGCAGGGGGGTCTGAAAAGGGTAAGATGCCCAGGTTAAGCCTGATTCCATAATGGTACATGGGTTGTAAAGTATGATCTGCTAGACCACAAATATGTATAGTTGGTAGATAGGTTGGTATTCACTTACTTATTAATCTGGATAGATCCACTTGTTGATATTTCCAAATATAATTGGATTGATTCCCATAGGGAGGTTAAGAATGATCTCTGGAGGTTTTGTCTGAAGGATGCTGTTCCAGATAGAAAGAACAACAGGGCATATGATGTGATGTCTGAGTAAATTCTGGCTTTTTAAATGAGAAAATAGCTAAACATGAGACTAAAGAATAGTTCTCTAAAATGAATGCTACCTGAGAACCTTAATGTAACATATGCCAAAATATGTGCTTCAAGATTGGTATCCTACATGATGTAAATTAGGAGGTTGAAAAGAAAGGGGAAAAACAGTGATAGCAATATTGTCCCCTTTAAAGTATTAAATATTGATTTATATGTATTTCAAAAATATATTGTTGTGTGGTGATTATTCAATATGAAAGTAGGCTTAATTTATCAACTTTGTCTCCAAATTTTCCCAGTCCTCTTTGCTAATCTATTGATTGATAATAATAATAAATTCATTTCAGAAAAGCTATTTTTTAATTTTATTTTTAATGTATGGATGAAAACAAGCATTTTTATAATATTGTATAATAAAAAGATGAATATACATAAAACTGTGTATACACACACTTAAACACACATAACATGCATTACATAATTATTATATGCCAGACAATGTGCTAGGTGCTGTGGATACAAAAAGAAGCAAAAGACATGGATGCTTCCTAAATTGTAAGCCTTTTCATAATCAGTGTCTGAAATGATTCATGTCATGAGAGCTTTCCCAAAGGCCAGAGCCAATGAAAAGTCTATCAGCATGTTGACTATTCAACAACAACATCCAGTAGTTTTGCCATAATTTTGCCATAAATATTCCTAGAGTGAAACATTTGCATTTCCACTACAGAATAGTGATAAAACTGTGTAAAGAAAACTATGGAAGGGTTCAATCTGAACTCTTTATCTAGTCTATAAGGGTGAGAATCCAAAAACCAGGTAGGGGAATTCCTCTTCTAATGTCTACACAAATTGTTTGCATCAGGACTTCTTCAACTTTTTCTACTCACGGGCCCTTTTTGCCTGAGAAATTTTTATATAGGTATATAAATCAAGCATTTACTTATAATAAATCATAATTTCACAACCCCCATATTCAGTTACAAGTCTCATTCAATTACATATGGAGTCATGACCCACATTTTATTAAGAAGCTTTGCCCTAAATAACTGAAATTGCAAAGTGAAATGGGGCAGAAGAATATAGCAAAGGGTATATGAGAGGGTGAGGACTTTTTTAATTGCCACAATAGTTTATTTACAATTGACTTTTAATAAGATATTTAATAAGATTTAGTAAAAAATATTTTTATTAGCATGGACCAATTAACTGAGCATAATTCTGAAGAGGATATATTTTTGAAAACTTTTTTAAAGGTACTGAGAAGGGGGCAACTAGGTGGGGCAGTAGATAGAGCACCAGCCCTGAAGTCAGGAGGATCTGAGTTCAAATCTAGCCTCATTTACTTAACACTACCTAGCTGTGTGACCCTGGGCAAGTCAATTAACCCCAATTGCCTCAAAGGAAAAAAAAAAGCTACTGAGAAGGGATCTGATTAATTCAGTCTCATTGAGCTGCAGATGACAGATAAAGGTAGATTGTATTGCTCCTTTCAAGAGTATTTACACATTAACTATGACAGATTGAGAGATTTATAACAAGAAGGGTTAGGTTTCATTCCCTACCCTTAATCCAAAAGAACAAAATAGTAAAGGTGGAATCTAGCGTCAATGATAGCCTGGTTGGAGAGGTTGTGCAGTTTTCCAGGAAGGAAATTTTCCCAGATACCTCTTATATTGCACCAGACCTCGGTGTACTCTGCTTAATCATAAGGCCAGCTTAAGGGTAATATCAAACCACTTGGAAGAGAATAATGTGGCCAAAGAGTAGTTCCACCTAAAGGCCTGGTCTTTCCTCATTTTTTATACCTTTTTAATGTGACATTGGGCATTATATATATTTCTTGGGCCTCAGTTTTCATATCAATAAAATGAAAGAGATAGATAAAATCTTCCCTTAATTTTCCTTTTAATTGTCTTACGTCCTACTTCAGAAATCTAGACCACTTTATGATTCAACTCATCATTGAGTGAACGCTAGCTATCTGTAAAGCAGAGAGCTAGGAATTAAGGATACAGTTATAAAGACAAAATCTATCTCTGCTCCCAAGGAGCTAGACGACAAGAACTTTTTGTTAATTGATCATGTCCTATTATTTTGTCTCTGTTGACTATGTGCCCATAAACCAACACTAAACTTGGAGTTTTCTTTGCAAAGGTAATGGATTAGGGCAAACAAGATTAAGTGATTGCCCATAGTCACACAACCAATAAGCATCTCAGACTACATTTGAACTCAGGTCTTTTTGATTCCAGGTCCACTGCTCTACCTACTAACGGCCTCCTCTCAGAACCCTACTATTTTTTTCATATCACAAAATATTATGTAGTGTTGATTTTGCAAAACTTTGTGGAGAGGGAACATTTGTAAAATTATTCTGAAATCATCTCTTAAGATTCCACTCAACATAGTTCTTAGATTAAGAAGCAGGGCCAGTGGCAGAGAAATCTGTACAACTCTAGATTTTCCATGAGGAAATTTTTTTTAATTGTCCAAGTGTAATAGAGTCCACTGTCTTGTCAGATTTAATTGGGACCCATGACTGAATTCCATCATTAAAAGGAAACAAAATGTGTATTGGGAGACAGAATACAAATAATGTATTAATCATCTTTTGGCACAACAAGGGAGAAAGACTAATTAAGAAGGAATTCATAGTTTCTGGGAGGTCATGGCACTCAAATATTCAGAGAGTGGTAGTAAAAAATGAAGGTGAGTGCATGATGGGCTTTTTCCTCTCCTTTGTTTCTAAGCCAGGCAGGTATGGTGGAGGTAGAAGTGTTTAAGTAAAACAGTGTTTTTTAGGGAAAAAATGATTGGATGATGTTATTTATTATCCACAAATATACCCCAAATTTCAGGCTTTAATCCTGCCTTCAATTAAGTGAGATCAACCTATGCATAGACTGTAACAAAATAATATTTAATCATAGCTTCAAATAAATAAGGACACACAATGTCACTGATAAGAAGGATGTTTTGGGCAAGTAAGGAAGATGCAGAGTATGGTCCAAAGTACAGCCCATGAAAGGACACAGCAATGTTTGGATAACAGAAGTATGATCACAGAATATTTTCCCATCCCTTTATACTACATGAAATCAACCATGTTATGGTTTTACCTGACTTTAAACAAATTCAATAAATAGAAAGCATGTGTTTCTATATTGAAGTTAAATTCAATTTGGTTATTCACTACTGAAGCTGAAATTTTTGTTCTTTTGGTTTGGTGGTTTTTTTTTTCACTTTGCAAAAAGATTCAGCATATAGCCTATTAAAAAACAGGTTCCTCTGGTGAATTTTAAATGTGTTTTGATTTACAAAAAACCTACATATTAGTTTTTAAGAACATATTTATTAGGAAAGCAACATATATACATATATAGAAATGTAGATAAGTAAGTAATCATTTGGCCATTTATAAACTCCAAGTCAGAGTTTTGAAGACATTCTTTTTATGAATGTCTTTTTATGAAAAGATTATGAAAAAAATTCTGAAATTATGAAAAAATATCCAATAGTAGGGTTAAATGTAAGTAAGATAGGTATGTACTTAGAATATAACTATTATGGCAAGGGATAGATTGGGATTGGAAAGTTTGCAACAGTCATAGACACTTTGAACGTTACTTTTTCTGAATACATATATTTTGGGCTAGATGATCTCTAAGGTTCTTGCCAACTCTAAATATATGATTTTATTTGACAATAGAGATACCCTTGAAACCTGGTAGACCCAAGGTCAAAACTGACTCCTAACCAGAGGCAAATCACCTAACTTCTTGGTGTTCTAGGCAACTCTTTAAGACTCTAAGTTGTACATATTTAACATGTATAAAGACTGCTTGCCATCTAGGGGAGGGGATGAAGGGAGGGAAGGGAAAAGTCAGAACAGAAGTGAGTGCAAGAGATAATGTTGTAAAAAATTACCCAGGCATATGTTCTCTCAATAAAAAGTTATAATAATATAAATAAATAAATAAGACTCTAAGTTTCAGAGGTGATAACTCAAATAAATAAATGAAGCTTCCTTATCTGGGGATTTGCATTGCCAATGATATCATAGATTCAGTGTATGCAGAGTAAAGTCAAGAGAATTTTTTTTTTTGTATTTTGTCTAGAATAAGAAAATGTCCTGCTTCTAAAAGGGCTTGTTCTCTCTAGCTTTATTACCCATCTTTCTCAGCTGTGTCTCTGAATTTAAAACAGGTAATTCAGATGGAATCCCATTTTATCAGCTATCACATAACTATATGTTATCCTTTTTAAGAGGGAGGACAATTTCAGTGGGACATGGGTAGAAGATGTTATTTCTAGAAATAACTGATGTAAAAAAGCATTAAAAAAAACTCACTATATTACTATTAGCAATAATAGTAATCAGTAAGTCAAGAAGCAGTTACTAAGTGTCTGCTATGTGCAGGGCCCAGTGCTAAACTCTGAGGCTACAAAGAAAAGTAAAAAAAAGAAAGAGCTCTGCCTTGAGCTCACAATCTAATGGGAGAGAGACAATGTGCAAACAACTATGTATGATTAAGCTATTCATAGAATAAGTAGGAAATAATCAATAAATTGAAGCATTAAAATTAAGAGATATTGGAAAAGGCTTCCTTAAGAGGGTAGAATTGTAGCTGAGACTTGGAGAAAGCCAAGAGGTAAAGATGAGGAGTGAGATCATTGTAGTAAAGGAGGAAAAAAATGCCTAAAACTGAGAGAGGTGAGTCTTCTTTGAGAATCAACAAGGAGGCTGATATCACTGGATAAAAGAATATTTGGGGGAGATGAGGGAATATAACATGTTAGAAGACTGGAACTCCAAGGGAGGGAGGAAGGATAGATAATGAAGAGTTGGTTTTGAATGCTAAACAGAAGATTTTGTATTTAATCCTGTAGAGCTTATTGAGTGAGTAGGAAAAGGAAGGGGAGCAACATGATTGGATCCACACTTTAGGAAAATCACTTTGGCAGCTGAATGGATGATGGATTGGAGTGCAAAGAAGCTTGTGGCAGGTGGTCCTATTAACAGGCTATTGTGTGTGAATCCAGGTGTGAGGATATGAAGACCAATACTAGAGTGGTAGCAGTGTAAGAGGAGAGAAGGGAATATAATGGTAATAATAAATGTATCCAAGGAGGGCATTCTATATAATAATAGCTGATATTTATATAATGTTTTAAGATTTACCAGAATTTCATATAAATACCTCACCTGACATATAGAAGATGGAAGCAAAGGCAAGTATCAGATGCTGCATTTGAAGGACTAGCCAATTGTGGGAGGACTGAATCCAGGCAACTAAAATTCAGACTCTGGCATTGAATGCTAAGAACTACAAAACAAAACAAAACAAAACCAATTTTAAAAAAAGAATTTGTGGTAAAAATCTTTTTAAAAAATGGATGATGATAAAGCAAGATGTTGAGAAGATTGAATTATTGAAATTATTCTTTTATTACTCTTTTTTTGTTTTCCCTTCCCAGGAAAATAATTTTTGGAATGGGAATGATGGAATAAAAATTATTAATAGTGGAATCCTGAAACAGGTGAGGAGATAGTCTGGCAGCATCTAATTGCTTTCAATGAGTTCAGATCACCAGATCTGAATGATATGTTCTAGAGTTTTGAAAGAACTGGCAGATGTAATTGATGAATTGTTGCCAATGATCTTGAAAGATTTGAGAATCAAAGATATACCATAGGTTTGGAGAAGGATAAAAGTTATCCCAATTTTCCTAAGAAAAAAAAAGTGAAGTAGTAAAAAAAATGCCAGGAATCTTGATTTTTATTTTTATCTAAATTATAGAACATATATTAAGGAAATGGCTTGGGAGTGCTTAGAAAGAGAAGTAGTGAACACTAAAATTCAGCATGGTTTTATCAAGATAAGGTTATAGCAGATGAATTCATTTCTATTTCTGATAGGATTACTAGAAAATGCTATATAAAGTATCTGTCAATCTTAATGCTTTGCTTACATTTCAATGAAATATTCATTCCTTAAGTGCTTAAGGGTAGGAGAGAAAGATATGGCCTAGTTTAATACAGTTCAGTGGATTTAAAACTGGACCCAAAAAATTATTCCCATTAGTGAGTGAATATCAACTTGGAAAAAGATTTCTTGAGGATTGCCAAAGTATTTGTTTTGGGCCTTTGCTATTCAATAATTTGATCAATGAATTGATTGACTGAAGTCAGAGCCATAATGTTTGTCAACTTTTCTGATGACAAGAAATTTGGTGGGTTATCTAATGATTTTTGAGTCTGGACCCAGAAACAATTTGGATTCAGAAATTTTGAAAACAAACTAGAATGATGGACTTGATCAAATAGGATGAAAGTTAAAGGGATAAATGTTAAACACTACATTTGGGTTAAAAAAACAAATTTCCCAAGTATAGCAAGAAGAAGGTATAACTAGATTCACTAATGACCTGGTTCCAAATCCACTTAATTGTACTAAACTAGCCTTTATTTCTTCATTGTGTGAATAAGCATATAATGTTTTGTCAAATACTTTCTTGAAATCTAAACAAAGCTTCTATTCTAATGAGAAAAGGGATTGAATATTTTGGTGAACTGCAAGCTCAACATGACCAGGACTGTAGCAAAGCAACCAAAAACAGTCATTATGAGAGGTATAGTTTACAAAATTAGGAAGACAAGATTTCCACTATCCTTTGCTCTAATCAGAGCATATTTAAAATATTGCATCCAATTCTGGGCATCAATTTGCAGGGAAGATCTAGACAAGCTGGAATGTTTAGAAAAGGATGACTAGGATAACAAGAATGGGGCATTTAGGTGGTACAATGAATAGAGTGCTGGACCTGGAGTTAGGAGGAGCTGAGTTTAAATCTGATCTAAGACATTTACTAACAGTGTGACCTTAAGTAAGTCGCTTAACCTTATTTGCCTCAGTTTCTTTAACTTTAAATGAGTCGGAGAAGGAAATGGCAACCTGCTCCAATATTTTTGACAAGACAACCCCAAATCGAGTCATAAAAAATTGACCACGAGTGAAATGACTCATTGACAATAAAAGGATGACAAGAGGCCTGGAGAACATATAAAGACTGTTAGGAGAAACTGAGAATGTAAGAAAATTTCTGGGGGTTTCATAACTATTCTCAAAAACTGAAAAAGATAGTTATGTGGCAGAGATCTTCAGCTTATGTAGCTGACCGCAACAGAACAGAAATAAAAGCCACAAGGTAGAAGTTCCTTGTACAACCTAAGTAATAAATAAATTTTTGGTTGTTTTTGTTGTTGAGTTGTAGAGAGGCAGACTCGGGAAAGTTTCCTAACAGTTGAATAGGCTATTTCAAGAGGTCTTTAGACAGAGGTTATTCCTTGTGGATCTCATAAAAGTGTTTCTTGCTTAGATACAAGTCAAGACTATACATTCTCTGAGGTCCTTACTAACTCCTGCTTCTATGATTTATGTAGTAACCTTAATAATAATCCTGTGAGGAAAACAATAATGTTATCATCATCATCATTGTTCCCATTTTACAGAGAAGGAAACAAGCTTAGAGACACTGATGAACAGACATACCAATGGCAATACAACTAATAAATGTCTTGAACTTAATAGCTTATAGATATCAGAACTTAGAACTTGAACGCAACTCTTCTTTACTATATGTCTGTTTACATATTATACAGTGTACTTTTTTTTCTTTGCCACCTATGAGGCTTTCTGCTGAGTAAAATTGTAATGGAATTTACCTAAGAAGAAAATTAATATACAAATTTAGGCATACAAAGGTCTTTTCGTGATGGAGTCATGCAAATTTGTAATTTTCTCCATTCATTGAATTTAGTAATAGCTGAGATCAAATTGTAATAGATTAGTATTACATAGTTAATTCAAAATACTAGTGGCACACTTCTCTGATTGGCTAAGATGACAGGAAAAGGTAACCATGAATGCTGGAAGGAATGTGGAAAAACTGGGGCATTAATGGATTGTTGGTGGTGCTGTGAAATGGTCTAAACATTCTGGAGAGCAATTTGGAATTATGCTTAAACAGCTATCAAACTGCATGCCCTTTGATCCAACAGTCTTGCTACTAGGTCTGTATACCAAAGATATCATAAAAGAGGGAAAAGGACTTATATGTGCAAAAATGTTTGTAGCAACTCTTTTTGTAGTGACAAGGAACTGAAAATTGAGTGGATGCCTATTAGGTGGGGAATGGCTAAATCAGTATGATATATGAATGTAATAGAATATTATTGTTCTGTAAGAAATGATGAATAGGATGATTTCAGAAAAGCCTAGAAAGATTTACATGAACTGATGCTAAGTAAAATGAGCAAAACCAAGAGAATATCGTACACAGTAGCAACAAAATTATGTGAGGACCAACTGTGATGGACTTGGCTCTTTTCAATAATAAGGTGATTCAAGGCAATTCCAATACACTTGTGACAGAAAGTGCCATCCACATCCACAGAGAGAACCATGGAAACTGAATGTGGATTGAAGGGCATAGTATTTTCACCTTTGTTGGTTGTTGTTTGTTTGTTTGTTTTCTTTCTCATCTTTTTCCCCCTTTTGATCTGATTTTTTTGCATGATAAATATGGAAATATATTAAGAAGAATGCACTGCTTAACCTACATCAGATTGCTTGCTGTCTTGAGGAAGAGGAAGAAGAAAGGAGAGGGAGAAAAAATTGGAACACAAGGTTCTCACTAGTGAGAAACAAACTCATCAACTCTGCAAGCAGATGACCTTTCCTCTTCTGTTCTCATTTAATTTCAAATAAGAGACTAGTTATTATGTATAGCAAATAACTTTGATGCTTCAGAGCATCCTGGATTTGGGGCAAGAACAATAATCCCAAGGGTAGACACAAATGAACAGACTAGCATTTCTTGAATTGACCAGTCAGTCATACTCATGGTCTTCTTCATTGGAAGCTCTATCATCTAAGTTCTATGTATTGCTTTGGAGCCACCTAACAAGGGCCTGGAAGGACTATCATCTTGATACAAGAATCAGACAAGAACACATTGTAAGGGAAAGGGACTCTTAGTGTCCTTCATAATGTTGTGGTTATTGTTTAATGTGAGCAATATAAATATCCTTCTGCATATGTCATGTGTACATTATGTACATGTTTATTATTTCCTCATAAAAAACAACTGGATAAATACTAGGAAGAGTAAGGGACTAAGGGTGGGCAGAGAACATGAAGAAGAACATCACAATAAAAATGTGATAACACTAAATATATAATTCCCCTTGTGAATCAAGCTCCAGATTCCATCAGCTATAATTGGTGTCAAAGAATCACAGTCCTATCTTTTTTCTTCCTAAAAACAGATAGATGAGAAATGGATATAATACAGAAATGCTAAGAATCTTTCATATGAGACTTAAAACAAATATCTTGATTATTTGGGATCATCAGAAGTTGTATTTTCCACCTTTTTACTACAAAACTTCTTACCACTTTGCAAGTGCCATTTTTTGAAATGTGTCTGCATTTCTCCTTTGGAAGGTGGAAGAAGACAAGGGGAAGTAGAAGCCATGTATGCTTCAATTCCCATTAAGCTGTACTCCCCTGGAATTTTATCATTCCCCAGGAACCTCTTTATCTTGGATCACCCCCCGCCCAGATACCTGAGAACCAACATTAGAGGGGGAAAAAAAGAACATGGAAGAAAGATTTGGAAAGGAAATTAATAACTTCACACAAGAGAAACATAAGTTTGTCCAACAACAAACTCCCTGAAAATTAGAATGCACTAAGTAGAAATTAATGGTTCAATGGGACAAGGATATTAGAACAAAGTCAAAGGGCTAAGAAAGAAAATTTAAGGTAAATCAAAGCAAAACAACTTTCATACAGATAAAGCAGAGAAAACTTAAGATTTATTCCACTACCTATAAGCTATGACAAAAAGAAGCCTAAACTTCAAATTGCATGGAATTATATAAAAGAAAACTGCCCAGACTTCTTAGAACCAGAGGACAAATTGAAAATATATTTTTAAAAAATCTATTGATCTCTTCTTAACAAATAAAAACAACAAACAATAGCTATGAATATTTATCACCTACCCAATACCTAGGAAGGCTTGACCTACTTGCTAAAATCATGCATTAGAAACAAACTATTTTTCATGAACAAATGACACATCACCACACTACAAAAACAAACCTCAAAATGTTCTTGAAGACTCAACCAATAAAATGTATTGGAACCAAACCAGACCATTATCACAAACCCAAAGAGAATGTTAATCCCTAAAAACTCAAGAAAGATATATATTTTTTTATTTCTATGATTTTTTAAATTAAAGCTTTTTATTTACAAAATATATGCATGATTTTTGTTTTTCTTCCCAAGTAATTTTTACCTTCTTTCTAAATCCAATTTTTCTTGATTTTCTTCCCCACCAAGGAGGGGAAAACTTGGACAGAAGTTTTTGCAAGGGTAAATGTTGAAAAATTGCCCATCCATATGTTTTGTCAATAAAAAGGTATAATTAAAATAAAATATGCATGGCAAATTTTTAAACACTGATCTTTGCATAGTCTTGTGTTCCAAATTTTTCCCTTCTTCCCCACATTCCTTCCCCTAGATGGCAGGTAATTCAATACATGTTAAATATGTTAAAATACATGTTAAATCCAATATATGTATACATATTTATACAGTTAATTTGCTGCACAAGAAAAATTGGATCAAGAAGGAAAAAACCTGAGAAAGAAAACAAAATACAAGCAAACAACAGAAAATGGGGTCATAACGAGCCAGACATGACTGAAAAATGGCTGAACAACACAACTCCCCAGTGTCTAGCACATAGTAAGTGCTTAATAAATGCTTGATGACTGGCTGTATTTGTAGTGCAAGGATTTGTTGTGTTAATTTATGGCAAAGAGTGAACTTCTGATGAAAAATTCTAGCTATGTGAGCTCATCTTTCTGGGAATTTAATAGATGCTAAATTTTTGCAGCATGTGATATGTTGTCATTTGTAGCATAGTACAAGCATGTCCTTGTACATAAGAAGCATTTATTAAATTATTATTCCATTAATTATAAATAATGCATATTCATGAATGTATATGTGTTTTTCAAAATTGAGATATAATGGGAGAATAGGTATTGGTAAAACAAAAACAAAATAGCACTTATCCATAAGAGCTTATATTACAGTGGAATAAAGGAATAGGTACCTATCTAAACATTTAAACACCTAATTAGATGGCTCAGTGGATAGAATGCTAAACCTGGAGTCAGGAAAACTCATCATTTTGAATTCAAATCAAGCCTCAGATACTTAATTAGCTGTGTGACCCTGAATAAGTAACTTAACCCTTATTGTCTCAGTTTCCTTACCTATAAAATGGATGGGAGAAGGAAATGATAAACTATTCTGTCTGCCAAAGAAAACCCCAAATGAGGTCACAAAGAGTCTGATATAACTGAAAACAACTAAACAGTACTTGCCTAAATAAAAAGATGTTAGTAGCCATCTAGTCTAACATATCCTACAAGAAATCATCCAATTTCCCCCTCAAAGATCCCCAGTTAGGAGGAACCCAAGGCTAGAGGAAACAGTCTACCCCACTGGAGAATCACTGTAATTATTAGCAGGCTTTTCCTTTCATCAAACCTGAATCTGCTCCTTTGCTTTCTACCCATTGCTCTTAGTTCTGCTAAGAACAAATCTTCAATATGAAATCCTTTCAAATATTGACTGACAATTGTGACCTTTCTTGTCATAGGCTAAATATTCCCAGTTCCTTCAACTGACTTTCACGAAAATCTTCCTGTTCATTTGACAGTTGATGTTTTTCCTAAAATAGGATATCTGGTTACTAGTGTACGATATTAAAGCAACAAAGTGCAATGGAAAGAATGCTAGGAGTGCAATCTTTTTTGCTTTCTGAGCTACCACTATGTCACCACTATGTTCACAAGCTGCCGCCGAGACAATTCAAGGCCTCCCAGGGAAGGAAGTCATTGTCATCTAGGTCTTTGTAAGGGAAGTCTGTCCTGGCAGGGTCTCTATGTTTAATTTGGGTGGATAAGGGAACCTATTATTCTTGGGTGGATAGGAAAAGCCGGGGGGCTGGAGATTAATAGGCCTTTTTCTAATTAGAACAGTGTGAAAATAGGTTGGAATCTCTTGTACATAAAAAAAAGAGAGAGACCACATACTCTGTGTCTGATAGTGCTATAATTATAGCTCCTCTTAATAACAGTTAATAACTACTTACTATTTTATAATCTAAGGGTAATGAATACTGTGGAGTCTTAGTTGCTTTGTTTAAACTGACATAACTCTAGGGAACAGCCTCAAGGCTACAACTTATGCATTAAGGGATTGTGGCCTTAGTATCTCAAGAAGGGAGTATTTATTTATTTTTAATATTTTTCTCAAGTGTAGCCTCAGGGAACATGCAGAGCCCATTTTCTTCAAGGAGATCCTGAGGGAGATACATAAGCGATACCATGCCTCAGTGATTTAGAAAGACACAAAACTATGTGGACATCCATATGCTATGAACCAATAGAACTTTTACTTTGTGAATTAGAACTCTATCCAAGCAAAGGCATGGCCATTATTCTTTCTTTGTACCAAGACCAATATTTTTAGAATCATAGAATATTAGAACTGGAAGGAAGGTTCAACATCAATTAGCTAGCCCTCATTTTACAAATGAAAAACCAGTTTGAGAGAAGGCACCTGGCTTGTCTGAGGTCACACATTGACAGATAGAGCCAAGGCTTGGATTCAGGTTTTCTGTCTTAAAATAATAATAATAGTTAACCTTTATATGATATTTACTATATTCCACGCACTATGCTAAACATTAAATAATCTTATCTGATCAAGAGAAATGATCATTTCTTTCATAATAAAAATAAGCCATTATTGAATTATATTGAACTGGAGGATAAGATTTTCCAAATCCCTAGGGTACATGATTTTTGTTCTTGGGTGGGAGATCCCAATTAAAGAATCTTACAAAGAATTTAATCTGAAATGAAATCTGTCCCACAGTGTTCTACTCAGATTTGGCTAGAGATAGGATCCTTTGTCTAGATTACCCAAGACTAGTCATGATCTGCAAACAAAAGTGATCAAAGTCACATCCCCCAGTCCCTCACTAGAAGAGAGATCCATCTCTCATTGTAATATTCATTCTTCTCATTAATTATTAACTAGAGTTGATTTTGGAGAATCTCTAAAAAGAAATAGGGGAAAAAGGCACAGGAGAGTAAAACTGACCCTAAATTACCAGTCACTAATATTCTTCCAAACCCTGAAAGTATAAATATATATTCATTGTATAGCAAATGTATCTGATGAAGACAATGTGGCATAGTAGATAGTGTTTGAGGCTTGGAACTAAAAAGATCTGGATTTTAAAAATGCCTTGGATACTTACTAGCTATGTGACTCTGGCCAAGTCATTTGATTTCTTTGTGCCCCATAGCAATTACCTGCTAAATCCTCAATGAGTTTTTATCTTTATTGGTACAGGAAGTTCCCACACTCTTGAGTTGCTCATTCAATTTCAGACTCCATCCTGATCTATTCAGTTCACTGAATTATGGCAATACCCAGACACTCAGCTTTGTTTTCAATACTTTAGAAGCCAACCTAATCTAATGTACTAGAGCATTGGAGCCTTTCCTCTTTGACTTCGCATGGCCTGAGAAGCAGCTGAGGTTGCTTGATAAGTAAAGTATTTGTCTATAGTAGATTAGTGATTTTTTTTCATTTTCAAGGTCCTAAGCAGTTTTGATTTCCCACAAATTAGCCCAAGTGACTAAGATGTCACTCCCACAATGGCTCCTTCTGCTACTTGAAAAGGTGTATTCACTTCTCTGTTTTAGCATGGTGTAAGCACGGCTATTAGAAGTTCATTTTTAATTTTTTTTTTTATTGTGAACTTACTCTTAACAAATAAAAAGCTTTAAGGAAATAAACAAAAGCATATGTAATTTTTATTGAAATAAGAACTGTTTATATTACATATGTTTAACAACAAAAAACTAACTCTGTCCCCTTCTAATACTTTTAAAATGTGTGAATGGATATCTTGTATTAATTCTGCTTTCTTTGTTTTGCCTAACTTCACATGTATTTTCCCATATTTCTTTATACTTCTCCTATTTGCTATTTTAAATGATACAACATCCGGGGCTTGGGTTTATGGAGCTGAGAGTGTAAGACAAATAAAGGTGGTCTCCCTTTGGGCAGGAAAGTCCCCTCTCATTACTCCTTGGGTTGTTGCAAAAAGGAGCAAATGACTGAGTTCGGTTCCATGCAGAGGATTTGGAAGAAGCCCAGAGAATTGGTTATTTATGGCTATAAGATGCTTGATTGGCTTGGTTCTATGAATGCAGAAGGATAAAAAGATGCATGTGTTGTGGTGAACAAATGGGTGAATGTAGAACTTGAGATTCTGTAGCTGCATGTTTTGGAAGTTGGTGTCAAGCAAGGAGAATGCAAGTAGGTTGGAAGCTCTCCCACAGTGATGCATTGTGGGGACTGTAAAAAAAAAAAAAGAGGGAAACAGGGGTGTACTTAGAAAATTAGAGTTTTTGTGGCTGTATTATGGAGTAAAGAATAAAAGGTGTTGAATGAGTATAGTTCCTGGAAGCTCTGAGCTCATACTCACATACCAGTATCACAAATCCCTCCATCCCTTATAGCCCCCAGATTTTCTCTGTAAATCAATATACTAGCATAGCAAAGTCTTTTAGTCAAAATCAGGTGCTGGAAATCTCAACACCATAAAATAACTGTCTTTCAGAGAAGGAATCATTGTATTGTGCTTTGTTAATTCAGTGTAAACTCTTTTAAAAAGTTATTTTAAAGTAACAGTAACCACATTTCTACAACCAAGGTCCTGTTGACATTCTGGTGCAAAGATTTATGACTTAACAAGGATTTCAGATCTTTCAAGAGTTTATCTCATCAGAATTGTGGAAGGAAAAAAAGAATTAGTCCTTTGCATGATAAGGTCAGATGCTTTTTCACATGTTGTTACTAAGTTAATAACCAGGGTTTACATAAAATAATGGACTTCAGTAGACCGTACTCTCAAAAACAAAACAAAACAAAACACTGCTAAAAACAGCAGCAGCTGTCAATGCTGATGTTTTTCATGTTTGTCATCACAGATCAGAAGGCAATTTCATCTCATTCAGATTTTCTTTGGCACATTTGCTGTGAAAACAGTTGATCTGATGGTTTCTTAAATTTGCATCTTCTGCTCAACAGGCAGAAAGCAAACTTCCAGTTTGCTGTTGTTCGGTCATGACTGACTCTTCATGACCCCATATGGGATTTTTTTGGCAAAGATATTGAACAGTTTGCCACTTTCTTCTAGAGCTCATTTTATAGATGTGGAAACTCAGGTAAATAGGGTTAAGTAACTTGCTAAGGGTCACACAGCTAGTGTCTGACACCGAATTTTAACTCAGATCTTCCTGATTCCCTGACCTGTGTTCTCTCCACTGAGTCACCAATCTACCCAGTAATGATGCTTTATCCTTAGCATAAAAGGAATGGCCATGACTGGTGAATAAATCCTGCCTGATTTGTTTCCTATATATGTTCAGATTAAGACTTATCCATCAGATTGTGAGCTTCTTGAGGAGAAGGACTATCTTTTTTCTCTTTTCATATCTCCAACATTTAGCATAGTGCCTGGCATGTAAGTTCTTAATAAATATTTATTGATTGATAGATCTTGCATTAAAAACCTGTTCAAGCAGGAATTAACCCCAGCTGTTAGCTAATTTATCATCAGATTTTAAGTAGCTCTGAGGAGTCTGGACTGAAATCAGAGACAGTACATGTCATTGAAATCCCCATCTGCCCATAGTTAGATGTGGACCAACAATTGGTTATTCAAGGCTTTTTTGCCACTGCATTATCCATTGATGGTGAATATGAATTAATACTAGAGTTGGAAACTGATCAGAAAACAGTTCAAAGATACTGCTTTTAATCAAATTTAAAATTTTTCTGCCTAAATAATCATGTTGTGACTTGAAAGAGTTAACATAGTCCAAAGGACTTACCCCCAGGTCAAGGTTTGTGCAATGGAAGAATCTGAATCAATGTTTATTATTATGAATTATCTATTTAATGTTTGCTTTTCAAACATGTTAAATCCTATTTTTAAAACCCCATGCCTATCCTCTCTTGTAATACATACCCCACATCTCTAACAAAAATTACCCAATTCTATAAAGCTATAAGAGTAGTTCAAACATTACATAAATTAAGATTTCTCTGTCTATTCTCCCTATTAAACATCTCTTGTCTCCTCTCTGACTTAATGACCACCTTTGTTTGTTCAAATAATATTTTCCTGAGAGATAGAGATGGATCTGAATTTTAGTATGTTTATAAATCACCAATAAACAACATAGCATAATGGATAGAGAGCCAGAAGATTTGACCTCAAGTCCATATCTGACGCATTTTGCCTATGTGACTCTGATAAGTCACTTTATTTAACATGGTAGGTGCACAAAGTAACTCTTAAAGATTTGTAGGTTGCAGAGAAAGTGCCAGTTTTAGTACCTGGTATGACAAATGAAAAATCCTAAAAGAGTTTGAGTAATTAATAATCAATTTGTTAATTAGATTAGCTAATAATAAATTGATGATCAGTAGTTTTTCTTTTAGCCAAAGACAAAAGACATGTAGATTCTGAAAGCTTTAAATAATCTTTGAAAGGGAATTCCCTTGACAACTGAAAAATCAAACTTGATTGGTGGACATTTAAGGAAATGAACTAGAAGTCTTCAGCTTCTTCTTCTGAAAATATGATTTGATCTGGAGACCCACCTACCTCTAGCAATCTGGGTAAAGATATGTCTATCCAGACTGCTCTTTTTGGTTTCCTCCTTCATGACCTATGTTAACCTAAATCCAAATGGAGAGATACAAGGACAAATACTCTTCTTCATAGGATAAGAACTAGATTCTCTTTATACTCTAAACAGATCTAAGGTAAAATCTCACTCACAATTGAATAATGCATACTTTGAAAGCTAGAATTTTCTCATCAATCAATCACACCCTTCAGAGACTAACCTTTTACAGGGACTGGACCTTAAAAGAAGAAATAAAGGAGAAAATTCTGGATTCCAAATTAATGATTAGTTATAATATGATTTCTCTCATCTGGCATTAGTACGTGGAGTTTCCTCAATGATGGTTTTTCTATGCAAATAGAATCAGAATTTCAGCCCTTGTACTTCCCCTATGTAGATTTCATTAAGCCTTTAATTGTCCTCTGTGGTATCCTTTTCAAAAAGCTAGAATATTCAAGTTTGACTACAGATATTTATTTAGCATTGGTTGAGGAACCTCACTAAAAATGATCAGTGACCAACAAGAAAGAAGTCATAATATTTTGTTCTTAGGACTATTCCATAGTTAGCTCAGAGCCAGTTATTATGCTTAATGCTTAATATATTTTCAATTTTCAATAACTTAAATCATGTCCAAGAATATGTTAAAAATTCATGGATGACATTCAGTTGAAAAATGCAAATCTGAAAAGGTACAAACTTCAAACCATTCTTGTCAACTTGATGACAAGGGCTTTAATTAACAAAATGAAAACATATAGGTATGAGAATAATAGAGAATGCTTAGAAAAGAACAGTAAGTTGTGTATATAAATTCAAGGATGACTGCAAATGTTTGAGAGGAAAAGATTTGGTGGTCTTAGTGAATTATAAACTGGGCATGATTAAAAAGTAAACTGCTATTGGCACGATACAAAATAACACTTAATTCTATAATTTTCTTCTTGTTAAATACATACTTGTCAATCTTTTTTATTTATAAGCATTAAGAAAAAGGAACAACATCAAAGTACCTCTCCAAAAAAAAAAAAAAAACCAATCCATTACCTTTCAAAGTGTGTATAACACTGTTATTATTTACAGCATAGAATGCAAGTTCTTTAAGCTGATGTTCAAATCCATCCACAGTTTGGCTCTGCCCTACTTTTGCAGCTTGACTTCATACAATTCTGATTCACATTTCCAGTGTTCATTGGTAGGAAAAATTCCTCAGGGAATGCTCTCAAATCACAGAATTGCTTTTGTTTTTGTTTTTTAAATGCATCAAGTCATTCCAGAATTTAATTGAAGATAGAGAAGAGAACAATTCAGACATCTGAAAGTTTCTAATAGAACCTGTAAACTTGTAAGGAAAAGTTTTTAAAAATTACTCTGAAAATAGTTTAAAAAAGGAAAGGCTAAGGAAAGGCTTTGCTATCTGCAAAGACCTTTTTAAGTAGTCATTGAATGGCTGGGGCTACTGATAATCCACATTTATATAGTGCTTTGCAGTTTAAAAAATTTTCATCACAATATCTCTGTGAGATAAGAAAGAAGATATAGAAAGCAATGAAAATCTCCATCAAAAATGTCATTGAATGTTTAGAAGAATTGCATATGTTTAACCTATATTGGATTACTTGCTGCCTAGTGGATGGAGGGAGTGGAGGAAGGAAGGGAGGGAGAAAAATTTGGAACACAAGATTTTACAAGGATGAATGCTAAAAACTATCTTTGCATGTATTTTGAAATTTAAAAGTTGCTATTAAAAGAAAAGAATGTCATAAAAACTTCATCTACCCTTAGTTAGTTAGAGACCTATATTATAGACAAATAGAATCTTAAATCAAGTCTTTTGACACTACAGGTAGAGCCTTTAGTTTGAAGTTAAAAAAGAATAACATTCAATGTCCCACTAAAATCATTTACTAACTAGTAAGTGTAATCAACTCACTTTACTTTTCTCTCATTCTCAGTTTCCTCATCTGAAAAATCAACGGGTTGGGCTCAATGGCCTCCAAGGTCCTTTTCAGGTCTAAATCTCTCATTCTAACATGCTCTGACTCCATCTCTGGATATGGAGTTAGACATAACAAAGAATTTTCCATCTGTTGAAGTGATAAGACCCTAGAATTATTTGATGAGAAGGATCTCTTTTCCTTAAAAAAAAGTTTTAAGGCAACAATAGACACTTATTTGTGTGTGTGACCTTAGACAGGAACCCTTCCAGCACAATCACTTTTGTGATTTCATAAAGTGGAACGCCCAGAACATGAAATATGAAAGTAAAATTAGTCACCCTGTATGATTTTTCAAGCATAAATATAGAATGTCACAGGGTCACAGGCCTTTACAAGACTTTGCCAAGGTGAAGGCAAAAGTTATGGCTGCACCAGCCTTTCTGGCCAAAGGCTGCTCTCCCTGTTGACTCTCACTCAGACTTTGAGACTTGATGCAGCTGAGTCTAGCAATGCTTTCTGCAGATTGAGAGAGTTGTAAATGTGCCAGACAGATTACACACTCCGAGAATTTGATACTATCAGTCCTATGAGAGTTTTTTTTTTTTTTTCCACTACTCCCTAACCTAATGAAGCATTGGCTGGCAAAGAAGGCTGAATCAAGTGAGTAACTAAGTAAAGTAACAGCCTTGGTTGCTTAGGAAAGCGTCTACAAGTGAAAGACATTTTGCTTTCAGTCTGTCTGGATTTTTAACTTACAAAGCTGCTGACTAGCTCTGTAACTTTGGCCATAGGACATCCTCCTAGTATCCTAGTTTATTCATATAGAAAATGGAGATGTTAATCCTTCCATTATTTCATAATGTTTATATAAGACTAAAATGGGATAATTCATATAAAGCTCTTTGTAATCATACAGTGAATAGAGATATGTTTTTCAATAATAGACACTATTGAAGTTTGCTTAATACAAATCTGAAAAGTAATGATTATGGTTTCAGAGGACCTTCTTCAAGCTTCAAAAGACCTGTGATTTCAATGGTCTGCAGTCTTTCTCCATGCCTTAAATCATAGGATTACTAATTTGAATCTGGAAGGGTCCTTAAAACCATCTAGTCTAGAGTCATAATTTTGTAGCTAGATAAATAGAATATTGAACTTGGAGTTGGGAAGACCCAAGTTCAAATTCTGTCTCAGATACTTCTTTATCTGTGTGACCCTGAGCAAATCATTTTTAGCATGTCTCAACCTCAGTTTCCTCATCTGTGAAATGGGGATACCATTTACATTTACCATTTAAGACTGTTGTGAGACAACATATATAAAGTAGTTTGTAAACCTTAAAAGTGCTATATAAATGCTAGCTGTTATTATTATCATGACAGATGACAAAACTGAGGTCCACAAAGTTTAAATGACTTGCCCAATATCATACAGTGACAGAGATGGAATTTGAACTCAGATTGCACTGGGGATGGCATTCCAGGTATGGAGTCAGAAAAACTCATCTTCCTGTGTTCAAATCTAACCTCATACTAACTGTGTGACTGTGGGCAGGCATTTAACCCTGTTTGTCTCAATTTTCTTGTCTGAAAAATGAGTTACAAAAAAAAAAAATGGCAAACCACTCTGTTATCTCTGCCAAGAAAACTCTACATGGGGTCACAGGTGTCAGACACAACCTAAATAACAGAACAACAACAAAACTTTCTGACTTTTTTCTATACAGTGAGCCTTTCCACTTTACCACCTTGACCAGAAAATGTCACCTGGTGGCCAACCTTCTGTTAATGAGCCTTTCTAAATTTAGTTAGGCTGTATACCTCAGTCTGAAGATACATAGTTCCCCCATGAACCCATATTTCAACCAACCAATGAGCAATTACTTTATTTATTCTGTGCCAGTCACTATGATGGACAATGGGAATACAAAGGAATAAATGAAGCAGTCTCTGCCCTCATGGGTGAAACAACATGTACACATAAAAGTTGAGGAAAACTATATAGGCAGTAAATGCAAGGTAATTACAAGGAAGCAGGGAAGGTGCTAAAAAAAAAACGGAAAGATCAGGAACGGCTTCATGTAGGAGGGACATTGGTGTTGAGCACTGAAGGAAGCCCAGGGAATCTACTTGAAGCTTCTCCAGCTTGGCAAAACATGCTAGAACTGGTTCTTCATTGGCAAAACCTCCAAGAACCCAGTGTTACCCCAGGCCATGATTGGCTTTTGTGGAAGGTCAATATATCTTAGAGCTTCCTT
This sequence comes from Antechinus flavipes, assembly GCF_016432865.1. Classification (NCBI taxonomy): domain Eukaryota; kingdom Metazoa; phylum Chordata; class Mammalia; order Dasyuromorphia; family Dasyuridae; genus Antechinus; species Antechinus flavipes. The sequence goes on from NC_067398.1 coordinate 553,461,388, forward strand.
GTTCATTATTCCCTGCTATAACATGCAAAATTCCAGAAGCTTTTCTTTAAGAATACCATGGGGGTTAAGAATGGGGTAAAAACATTCTGTAGGAAAATTCTTATTGAATGATGAAAAATCAGAATCTGAACTAAAATTTATAGTTTCATTTTAACTTTGTATGTTAAATTGCAAGATACTTGGCCTTGACCATGACCAGCTTGCTTTCTTGATTTTAAGATCTCTTTTATATTCTCCCAATGCTTTAATTTTTTTTTTTTGAGTTCTTTGAACTGAATTGAGTCTCTATGACTCCATTTGAGGTTTTCTTGGCAAAAATATTAGAGGGATTTGCCATTTCCTTCTCCAGCTCATTTTACAGATGAGGAAACTGAAGGTTAACTGACTTATACAAATCCAAGGCTAGATTTGAATTCTGATCCTACTGATTCCTTACTCAGTACTTCATCCTCTGAGCCATCTACTTCCTCCTCCCCCCTTTTTAATACTGTGTCCCCTTGAGGCCTTTCAAGTTCAATTGTCCAGAAGTTGGAAAGGAAACATTTTACTCTGAGAATCTTAACTTGTGTTAAATGTTTAAGATTAAATCAGTCTTTTTCCTTGATTAGCCCCTACAGTAACCTTCAGGTTCTGTAGTAACTGTCCTTTCCACTCTAGCCCCAACTAGGTTACCTTGAAGTAGAAAATCTGAGAAGTGGGCAAATGGAATATTTTTTTTTATTTTCATATTAGGAAACTATGTTATTTGCATTTATTTAAGGATAGAGACATCATAATAGGGATAGGGATAGTTACAAATAATCCTCTAGGATTATTTCAGATCCTTCCTCAGACACTTACTAGCTATATAATTCTGAGCAAATTACTTGATCTCTTTGAGCCTCAGTTTTCTCATCTGTGAAGCGGGGATAATAGTAGCATCTATTTCACAAAGTTGTTGGAAGGATCAAGTCAGATTATATTATTTATATAGTGCTTTATTTAAAGTGCCATATAAATGCTAAAGTTGTTAGGCTAGAAGAAAAAATGTCCATACAACCATTAAAACCTCATGAAAGTTGAAGAACACTTTAAATAAAATTCCTTACCTGTCAACTTTCAGCTGACTTATCCTCCATTCCCAGCAAACAGGGACTGAACCAGCATATCTGTGTAATTCTACACCAAAGAAAGCCCATGTAGCTTCCTTAAAGCAAGAGCCTTTCTAAACTCAGAGACCCAGGTAATCTCACTCTGAGAAAATTTTTGACAACAAATTGGACACTACCCTAGAAGAGTTAAGATCTCCAATCTCATTAGAAAACAACAAAATCAAAATCAGTTGAAATTGTGGAATCTAGCACCGAATGTATATACTAACAACAGAAGTTTCCAAAGAACCTCAAAACTGAAAGAGATTTAAGTGGCTATCCAGCTCAAAATTCTCAGTAAATGGCAACCATGCAGCCTATATCTGAAAGCCTTGGAGGAGAGATAATAAGGAAAGACAAATAGATAGATAAGAGGAGAGAGGAGAGAGAACTTCCCAAGAAAGGCCATTACATCTTGGGGCAGCTGGAATCCTTAAAAAGGTTTTCTCCACATCAAGTCTAAATTTGCTCCTTTGCAACTTTGACAAACTCTTTCTAATTCTACCTTCATAGGATAAACAGAACTACAACTTGCTTTTCTGATGTTTACTCCATGTGTGACCTTGGGCCTCAGTTGCCTCATCTGTAAAATGGGTTATTGAGGGAATTAACTTCTAACTTCCTTTTCTAGTTCTATGATCCTATAAACCTATGAAAGAGATAATAGTGAGAATTGATCTTTAAGGTCTACAAAACACTTTATATGTATTGTCTCATGTGAGTTATATGACAATCCTAGGAAGAAAAATACTGCTATTAGTAATTAATCTCGATTTTACAAAGCTATGAGAGGTTCCTTGACTTGCTAGTATCACAGATGCAAATAAATATCTGACATGGGATTTTAACTCAGATCTTTCTAATCCTAAATTTTTTTTGGTCAGTTTTTAGTCTGGTCTGACTTCATGATCACATTTGTTATTGTTGTTGTTTGTTTGTTTTTTGGCAAAGATACTGAAGTAGTTTGCCATTTCCTCCTCAAGCTCATTTTGCAAGTGAGGAAACTTAGGTAAACAGGGCTAAGTGGTTTGCCCAGAGTCACACAGCTAAATGTCTGTAGTTGGATTTGAACTCAGATTTTCCTGCCTTTAGGGGTGATGCTCTATCATTGCACTGACCAGTTACTCTCATATAGCACTCTGTGATGATGCACAATTTCAAACTTGCCATTTTTAATTCATGATAGTAGAGTATAGGATACTATAGCATAAATATTATCATCCTATGATCTCCTAGATCAATAGGTGCTTTACTGTAATCCTAGGAGATTTGAGTTCTGGTGCTAGTTTCATCACTAGCTCTGTGATGTTAGGCAGGTCACTCTTAGGACATTTGTTTCCTCATTTGTAAGATGAGAAGTTTTAGATGACATGATTTGCAAGGCTTCTTGCAGCTTGAAAAATTCAGTGACTGTGATGAAACTTAAGCAATTGGGTAACAGGGAAGGATGTGCATATTGGAGCTACAGTGGGGGTGGTTAGGGCAATGAAAGACAGTTCATAGGGAGCAAGATCTAAATAATGAAAAGAGTAAATTGAGAAACTTTGCATATCATAATTATTGCTATCAGCATTAATATTACTACTGAGTTTTCTCAATAGAGATCTCATATCTTGCAAAACAGAAAAGACAACTGTTGAAATAGTTTTCCAAGGGATTGTAGCCTACCATTCAAACAATGGCCTTTGGACATGGTCATTTAAAAAACTATCTGCAACCTTTCATAGTTTGTTCTATCGTATAACTTGATCAGAGTTCTGTCATTTTTAGAGGTCCCACCAGTATAATACCAGTATATTAAGCATGACCAAGGAGAATCTAAAATTAGAACGTCTGAGTTCAAATCTCAGCTTTGCTCTTTGTGACTTTGGGCAAGATACTTTCCCTTTCTGAATTTTTGCTCATATACTCATTCAACAAGCATTTATTTTTTTTTTAAATGTGCCTAAAACTGGGCTAGGTGCTAAAGTTCCAAATACAAAAATGAAACAATCCATGTTTACATTACATTGGTGAGTCGGGGAAGAAGATGAAACTTATACACAGATAAGTTAATAATAGTAATGTTGGGGTGTGAGAGTGTATAATAGAGATTGGATTAGAATATAGCCTGTGTTACCCCAAAAGTTTCCAAGGGTGTTCAGCAGAAGCTTTAGTGGGATTATCTACCTCCCAAAACTGCTCATACATACTTCATGCATCCTATCCAATCCAATCTCCACAAAGTAAATATAAGGTAATTCAGAGCTATGGGAGCAACCTAAGGATAAGGACACTTAGGAGATGGCACTTGAGCTGAACTTTAAAAGAAGCTATGGATTTTAAGAGGCAGAAGTTAATGAGTACATCCCAAACAATGCTCACAGCTAATACAAAAACATAGAGGTAGGAGAATAGCAATTACATATTAAAAAAAAGCCGCGGAGGGCAGTTTAGTTTGGCCAGAATGTAGTGTATGAAGGGGAGTAGTATATGTTTGTCAAATGAAGTTATATGGTTTGTAACTTCCCTTTTTAGCTCTGAATCTATGACTCTCTATGAGAGATATTGTGTTGTAATGAAAAGAATGTTGGGACTTGCTGCCAGGAGAAACCTAGGATTGAATCCTTCTCTAACATGCATGACCATGGGCAAATCCCTTAATCTCTCTGAGTCTCATGTTCCTCATCTTTAAACTGGTGAAAATACCTATAGTACCAGCCTGACAATGGTATTATAAGGATCAAATGGGATAATACATTTAAAGCACTTTGTATACTTTAAAATACTCCATGAATATTCATTCTTATTATGCATATAAGCCAGACCCTGACAAGTCTTCATATAAATAATCACCCAGAATAGCTGATGATCACAGGAACTCTCAGTTTTTCCTGCCACTTTTGGGGATTTCCTTTTTTTTTTTTCTTTTCTCCTTCACATATTACTCTCTTAGACACTCCCCCACATACATTCCAACACCAATTTCCCAGAGTCTGGATTCCTTCTAGCTCCTTCTAGGTGTACAAACCTGTTAATCTAGGGACAATTTAGGTTTTTTTATTTAGGTCTTTGGGGTATACTTTCTCCCTAATACAATTATACTCCTGATCATGTCTTTTTGACCCGAAGTCCAGGATCCACTCTATTATCTAGCACAGTGCCTATTATATAGTGGGAGATCTAGATTCAAATCCCAATGCTATCTCATTTCCCACCACCATCACTTCCATGAGCGGTCCTTCAAACTCAGCCCATGCTTCTTTCCCTCTCTCTCAAACTTCCCAGGGCCATTTAATCAAAGTACCAGAATTGCATCTATGGTCCTATCCAGCTTCCATGCTATCACCTTACCGCTATAACTATACCGAGGACCACTTTGTTCTATATCTTTCCCCTTCCATCCCTAACCTTGGCTCTAGCCCTCTTAGAAGAGCCTGAGGGTATTTTTCTTCCAGAAATTGAATCTGTTTTAATTCAGTCCCCAAAGACTCACACTTGAGAATCGATAAAGATTTTTTCCCCACTGAGGCAGTTGGGGTTAAGTGACTTGCTCAGAGTCACACAGCCAGGAAGTGTTAAGTGTCTGAGGGCAGATTTGAACTCAGGTCCTCCTGACTTCAGGGTTGGTGCACTATCCACTGTACCAACTGTATAGATGCATATACTGTATTGTAGTGTAAGATACAACCTAGGTCTCTTTACTCCCAGTTCAATGCTTTTTCCTTTATATCATATCAGCCAGTACCTTGATATTTTTCATATTTAATTTAACTCTAAATTGAGAGTCCCAATATTCAAAGAGATGAATGCTATGTTCAAAACAGACATCTAAATGATGTCTTTGATCCAAACAATTTTAAATCTATTAAATCTATTCCTGAAAGCAATGTGTTTATCACTAAGGAAAACTTTCCCATCCAATTCTAGCCATCCAGAGTGACCCAGGAAATAGAATGATCCAAAAGACAATGATTCTACTGCTTCATTTTTAGAATCCAATTAACTTTGTTAACATTTTTAACCTTAGCTTTTAGATGAGGAAAGTGAGTCAGCATACTTGACTACATGGAAGTCTAACTCATTTAGAGAAATTGTTTTTATGATAAAGGAAAGTTTGTCTTTGAATATGGAAGAATTAAAAAAAAAACCTTTTGTGAAAAATAGCACTTTTTTTTTCTTTTTTTAGTCTTGATCACAAGATAGAGGAGAAGGAAATGATGTGATGTAAAAGCAAAAAGCATCATCATGCTATTTAATGGAAAATTTCTTGTATCAGCCAACAAGCATTTATTAAGTGCTGATTAGGTGTCAGATACTATACTAGGCATTAGAGATATAAAGGCAAAAGAGTAATTCCCTGACTCCAAAGAGCTTAGATTCCCTCTTGGAGGGACAACATATGTTTATATAAGTAGTGAAAAAATAAGTATGTGAAAATAAATAGAAAAGCCTTAAGTTAAACTATAAGATTATAATAAAACATGAAATGGTACATTAATTAATTGATTGATGGATGGATTAATGTGTTAGTTAATTAAAATGGCCTGCCGCAGAGGGAACTGATCTGACAATCAAGAAGACTTGGCCAGGATTCTTATCTAACCTCTGATAGCCATAAGCTATGTGACCCTGGGTAAGTCATTTAACCTCCCAATGCCTTGGATATTCTAAGATGGGTCAGAAGATGCTCTGAACTTTCTATCTTTCAGCCTATCATCTATGAATTTTAAGTTACAGAGCAAATGCTGATCTAACTTTCCAGCCAAAAGTACTTTATGTCTGAATATACTTATGCCTATAGATGTTGTCTCATTCAGTTCAGTATAAATTCCTTGAAGACAGGGCCTTTTTCATTTTTGTCTTTGTATACCTAATAATTATAACAATAATAACTAGCACTGATGCACTTTTGTTGCTGTTCAGTTGTATCCAATGCTTTATAACCCCTTTTGGAATTTCTTGGCAAAGTACTAAAGTGGTTTGCCATTTCCTTCTCCAGTTTATTTTACAGATAAGGAAACTGAGGCAAATAGAGTTAAGTGACTTTATGATTCTAAACCCAATGCTCTATCCACTGAGGCATCTAGTTTTTCAAGCACTAAATAGCATATAAAGAATTTTACATATGTTATTTCCTTTGACACTCACAACTCTATAAGATAAGCACTATTATTATCTTCATTTTACAGATAAAGAAACAGAGGCTAAGAAAAAGCAAGTGATTTGACAAGGGTCATACAGCTAAGTGTATAAGGCAAGGTTTGAATTTTGATCTTTCTGAATACAAGTCCAATATCCACTTTTCCATCTACCACGGTGCCTGTTTTATAATTGTAGATTAATAAGTGCTTCATGATTTTTTATTGCATTGGAATAAGAAGTTTCATTTAGAATTCCCTGTAACAATGAAATCACAGCTGAATCTAAAAGCAATTTGTACCTGATGAATAATAAACTCATTATTTTTGTTGTTATCATTTAGTTGTGAACAATTTTTCATGACCCAGTGGGCTATAGCACATCAGTGCTGTCTGTGGGGTTTTCTAGACAAAGATACTGGCACATTTTGCCATTTTCTTCTCCAGCGGATTAAAGACTTGCCCAGAGTCACAAAGAGTCTGAAGTCAAATTATTACTCAGGTTTTCTTCACTCCAAACCCAGTGATCAAACCACTGAGTCACCCTTTAAATGATAAGAAAGAAAGAAAGGACACGTTTTAGAAGCAAAAGACCTAGTTTCAAGTCCTAGTGCAAAATCCTCTATCCTTTCAGGGCCTCAGTTTTCTCACCTGTAAAAATGTATTTTAAAAATTCATCTTCTTTCCACTTCTAAATCCTACGACTGAGTCTCTTCTTATAGACTAAACTCTAAAACATCTGGATTTTTTGCATGTAATTATACTTTGAAAGGTGTTGGTTTGGCCTGCCTGCCATAAGATTCCCTCCACTCCAGTCTACCCTCAGTTTAGCCACAGAAATGACCTTCTGAAAGCCCATGACTGACTGATTATGTCACTGCCCTCCCACTCCCCTCAATAAACATCAGGGGTTCCCTATAGCCTCCAAGATCAAATGTAAAACTCTCCATTTGGCATTCGTAGCTTTTTATGACCTGGTCCTTTCTATTTCCCTCTTACACTTTACACCCTCTCACCTTGCCATCCAGCGAGACTGTCTTCATCACACACAAAACCTGCCATTTTCAGTCTGTTCCCCAACACTGGAATATTCACCCTTACCATCTCTACCTCCTGACTTTTCTGGCTTCCACTTTCTTCAATCCCCCCCCCCCCAAAAAAATTCTACTTTGTACAGGAGGCCTTTTCTGATTCTGATTTTGATTCCTCCTTTTATTTCTAATTACTTCCCTCTGTCAACTACCTATCCTATACATAGCTTGCCTGAATATTGCCTCTGAGAGCAGGAACTTTTTGCCATTCTTTGTATACTCACACACCCAGACTTAGCACAGTGTCTGATACACAGCAGGTGCTTCATAAATGTTGATTTCTGAGTGACCCTTAGGTATAATTGAATGTGAGCAATAATGATCTGCTTTATAACCCCCCACTTTCCTTCTGTTACTTGGGAACACCTGCGTCTGTCCATCAGCTTTGTGCCTGCTGAGGTTGGCAGGGTCTCAGCCAGACCAAGCTGGGAATGTTTCCTTGGGGAGAGTCACCTGGGCTAGGAGTCTAGCTTTGCTATCCAATCTGGAATGACTTAGTTTGGCCCTAACTCTCTGAACTTCCTGCCTACTTGGCAATATTGACAGAGACAACAGGTGAGCGAGGACTCAGATAGCCAAAAGCTCTTTCCCTTCGTCATGCCAGGGGAGGGTTAAAGGTGTGCCCCATCTAGCAGGGCACCAGAGGCCACCTACGTGCTCCTTGTTCATAGGGTGACCAGACCCTTGACCTCTGCCCAGGTACACACCCCGCAGCTGCCTGTTCTCCCTTTACACCCAGCATTGCCCTTAGCCAAACACTACCGCCACACCCCCAAAGCCTGCCTCCTCACCCCACGTTTATAACCCCGTGGGCCTTCTCCCTCGGGTTTCATCTTGCATCTCTTCCAGCTCTTCTTACCAGGGGAATGATATGGCCCCTGTCAAGATCCTACTAGGCCGTAAATAACCTTTCTCACAACAATTCAATACCTATGCTTTGCTTTCAGAAATAATCACCCATGAAAGCTATTTATGACTTTATATACTCCAGCTCGGTGAACATTATCCCTTCAGATAGCTTAATTACTTTAATCTTTGGCAACTTGTATTCCTTCTAAGAGCATGGCCAGGAAAAGCGTCCTGAAGCTGCCTTTGGGGAGCTTGGAGGCTATCAGCCTCTAGGTGGGAGTTCAGACAGCTTTAGAAGCCAGGTAAGACAAGAAAAGAAAGAAAAAACTCTTTTGAGATTAATAACTGAGTGACTGAAACTAATTTATTTTAATGTTACAGCCCACAAACCCACTTCCCTTCAGCTTCTTGGTAAACTAGGGAGCCGGGCTGTCATGAGATTAAGGGAAGCTCAGTTGAAAGCAGAGCTCAGGAAATACAATTCACAGTTCTGAAGGTTAGAGAAGTCTGAAGACCCTCTCTGGCAATGTTCTCCTATTGTCTGACTGTGGAGGAAGAGCGTCCTTACCAATGTGTTGGTACTTATGTGGGCTATGAAAGGCTATTAAATATCCCTTCCTATCCATTAGCAAATGCTCAAAATTCTATCACCAGAGTTTCACAAGCATTGAAGGCCCTCTTCAAATTACCTCCTTTCCAGTCTCAGGCACATCATTCTCCTTCCCTCACTCAGTTCCAGAGAAATGGAACTGTTCTTCATTCACCTGCTCTGCCCTCTGTCCATTCCTTTGGCCACTTCATTCCTTACTTCCTGAACGGTCTACCCTCATCCCTACCTGTTGAAACCCTACCTATCCCACAGGTAATATCACTTCTTCATGATGCCATCTTTGATCCTGTGGTGCAATGAAAAGAACCCTGGATTTGGATTCAGAAGACCTAGCTTAATTACTTCTTTATTCAATGAAAAAAGCCATGGCTCTTGCTACAGAGGACTTGGATTTAAATAGTACTTCTTATACCTACTGCTCTCTACAAGATTTTGAGCAAGTCAGTGGGTCCCAGTTTCCCCATACATAAGTTGAAAAGATTGAATTAAATTTCTAATGTCCCTTCTAATTCTAAATATGTGAGCCCCCTGAACTGGAGGAACTTTTTACCTTCTCTGAGCATAGGACTTTTTTTATATAATTATCTTAATTTTATGGCTACATATTTTCCCACATTTACCCTGATTAAAATATAAATTCTTTGAAGTATTGACTTATTTTTTTCTTCATATGCCAAGTTCCCAGAATAGTTCCTGGCACTTTGTAGATATTTAAAAAAACACTTGCTGGTTGATTTAAGATAGAATGATTACTGCTTAAATATTCTTGTTCAATCCTCTCCTTCTGGCCTAAACCTTTCTAAGTAGAATTATCTCCATGAAGCAGGCCATGTAAATGTCTATAGTACTAAGATAATAGGATTTCCAAGAGTAATGGACCATTGTTCCTCAGAAGCATGAAAAAAAAATGAAATATCATGTTAGCTTTCACACCACTACATTGAGTCTGATTATGCTCTGTGGTGACTCAACCCTGCTTTAAGGATATCCCATGAATAAAAAATATGTAGTAGGAAATACTTCCTAGTGATATCCTGGTGCATAGAAGGGAAGGGTTACTCCATTTTACAGCACAGGTGAATCAAAATGTATGACACAGAAGGAATGACAACCTGTTTAATATGTATTGGATTACTTACTGTCTAGGGGAGAAGGTGGAGAAAAGGAGGGAGAAAAAACTTGTACACAAGGTTTTGCAAGGGTGAATATTGAAAACTATCAATGCATATAGTTTGAAAATAAAATGATAAAAACAAAAGCAAACCAAAAAGAAAAAGAATGGGGAAAAAAGGCATGACAACCTACTTTTAAGACTATCCTTCTTAATCTTGGGAGATGAAGACATGAAAAAACTCATCTATCTTGTAAGTGTACACATATACACACACTTGATATCTATAAAACATGTATATAGATGTATATTTATACACATGAATATGTTTATACATATGCATATTTATATATAACATATTATTAATTTGATATTAAATATGAAGGAATTGTTTGGGCTTTGATTTATAGCTCTGTTCCACTCCCTGTCCTCCTCCTAAGTCCTTCCTACTCTTTTCCAACCAATGCTATGAGATTAAAATGTAACTGGGAAATATTTAACAAAATAAATAAAAATACAATAAAACATGTTTTTGAGTCATTTTTCACTTCTGTCTGACTCTTTGTGACCCCATTTGGGGTTTTCTTGGCAAAGATACTAGAGTGTTTTCCACTGCCTTTTCTAGCTCATTTTACAGATGAGAAAACTGAGGCAAACATAGGGTGAAGTGACTTGCCCAGGATCATACAGCTAGTAAGTGTCTGAGGTCAATAAATTATAGATAATGTTAATATATGATTCTCAAAATCAATGTGTACCTTCAGGAATCCTTATGTAGCATTTAGTAGTCCCCACTGCCATTAGAGTTTGACACTAGTAGTCTAGAGTTAGGGCTTAAATGACATATACAGCAACATATGGCATAGGCAAGACCTGAACCCCGGTATTCTTGGCTAGCCTTTTACCACTATAACAAAATAAACAACAAACAATATGAAAACTATAAATGCATTAATCCCCAGGGGACAAAATTGAGTTGGCTTAGAAGCGAAGTCATCTGGTTCCCTGCTAATACCTTTATATAGGATGCCTTTAATACCCATGTAAATGATTCTCATAAAACTTTACAGATGGAAAAGTAGTCATATACTTGAGGTATGTGGTCACTAGTTTGAGATGTTCTGTCTACTTCTTTGGAGGTATACATTAATTCTGAAGCAGGAATTCCTCCCACACACAGGCTTTTGATATGTACCTCTCTTTCAGATTCCTAGCAAATAGATCCCTACATGTCCTTATAGCTGTGTCACATCCAGCATGGATCTAGTTATATAAAGGACTATATGTATATTTCTTCTAGTCCAGATGTTTTTCTCATCTTTCTCTCTTAAGTGCCGTTTCTACTTATAAGCATATCCAGGTCTCTTCAGTTGGAATCCAAGTACTGTGTCTACACTTTCCTTGATGGTGAGAAGAGGTTGTGATTTTAAAAAATTCTTTGTAGATAATTTTCATCATTTATCTTTTTGTTATTTTTCCACCTTCATACTTAACTTTAGCATTACTTTGCTTCATTGAGTCTCTTGCCAAACTTTATTCCCATTGATTTTACTCTTGCCTACTTCTCTCTGTTTTATGAGATGATTCTATTTATAATCTTTCACTGTCTTCTTTCATGAGATTTCACAGAAAGAAAATATATTCTAGACCCATATTACCCTTTGCAGCCCTACCTCTTTTGGGCAAATAAGCCAAATGTAAGGGAGACTAGTGCTTGTTTCTTAGGCTTTTATTTCTTCATGAAGACTTACAATGGCTGAATTAACTTGTGAAATTACAATTGGCTTATAATTATGTTGATTGAACTCCTAAATGAAATTATTATAATAGATGTTTGTGTCATTTCTTCTATTCATTTCCTATTTTTCATCACAAGAATTGTATAATGGGAAACAGCACTCAGTCTGGAATTAAAAACTAGAATTAAAAAATTCTACTATTGTTCAATAGTAACAAAACAATTAGTCTAGTCTTGTACCAGAAAGAACTTAAGAAAGTCATTCTCTGGGCCTCAGTTTCCTTCTCTATAAAATAACAGTGCTCTTCTAGATAATCTTAGTCCCTTTTAATTCTAAATCTATGATCCTATGAATAACATATTTAAATAATCAGGTTTATATTGTTCTAACTATACAACATAGCTTTCTCATTTTATTCTTTGTTTTAGCTTGACACAGAAATTTTTATATTTCCTCTAATAAGTTGATAGTGTAACTGTGTTATTTGTCCTTCATTCTTACAAAGAACCAATAGCACCAGGAAAGTGATGTCATGATCTGCAAGTGAATTAATTATATTTGAGTAAGGGAGGGCCATGTGAAGCCACCAGCCTCACTCTGTCCTAGAACTATCGAGGTCCAATGGCAAGACATAAATCAGGATAGTTGGAAATGGCCCTGGATGCAGTGAGAGGCCTTAATTTTTTTAAGATAAGATCTTTCCCACATCTCAAGTCTAACTGTACAATATGGCAGTTAAATTATCTGAGGAGAAAGATCTAATGAAAATTAGTCCTACATCAAAAATGATTTTTTTTCATTTCTGTAAAAATATAATTATTATAATTAATTATATAATATAATTAATTTTATTTTTTATGAAATTTAGTTCATGCTATCTCCAGCACTTTCCAATTATCTTCTCAAAGACAGTAATGCATTCATTCAAATGAATTAACATTAATTTTGTCTTGATAAGCTTTTGAGCATTCTGTAGCACTCAGATAACTGAAGACCCTACTTGGTGGTGAAATTATCTAACTGGGTTATTTCAGTCTTAGCTTAAATAAGAGGGAAATATCAACTTATCCCTGAAAACATATTGATTCATTTGAATGTGATCTTCATTTTTTATATTATTGA